>NW_027113039.1:0-8091 GCF_000696795.3 Halyomorpha halys | reverse complement strand
TCCTTCGTAAAATCCTCAATGCTCCTTATTTTGTTACTAATAAAACCATCCATAAAGACCTAAATGTTCCTTATGTAATCGATCTAGCCCAAACCCGATATTATTCCTTCCATAATAAACTCCCTAACCACCCAAACACTCTAGTTTCTAACCTTGCTTCCTCTTCCATTCCTGGCAATCCTCCGAGGCGCTTGAAAAGAAGATGGCCTCGTGACCTTATATTGTAAACTGTTTTTAGAGTTCTACTACTGGGTAGTTTCTCTACATGCTGCATCATATCATATGTCATTATAATCAAATTTACTTGTTGTATTTTTTATACAGTTGTAAATTATCAATAAATAAATAAAAAAAAAAATGATTTTTTTTTTTTGGTGTGACTCTACACACTTCTCCCAGCTATGCTCCCATATTTGTAATCCATCCAAAAAGTACTCAGCGTTTTTCTCTGCAAAATAATTGTTCACGAACGTGATTGCCACTTAATTTGAAGAAAATCTCGGTCGCCCGAGATGAGGGAACAAAAAAGAGTCTCTTGGGGCTAGATCTGGTGAGTAAGGCGGATGGTCAAGCAGTGCAAACCCTAAATCGTGGATTTTCGCCATGGCAACCGCTGAGGTGTGGGACATGTGTCTTGGTGAATCAGGATTTTATTATAGTAAGTTAATCGATTAAAATAATTCCTTCACTATCCCATAAACAGTCGGCATCACTTTCCCAGCCGAGGAAACAGTTTTTGCTTTTTTTTGAGCCGGTTCCCCCTTTGCAGTCCACTGTTTGGACTGTATTTTTGTTTCGGGGGTATAATAGTGTATCCAAGTTTCATCTACTGTAATTAATCGGCGCCAAAACTCGGATTTATTGCGCCTTAACTGCGCCAACAGAGCGTTGAAAATGTTCATTGGAACACATTTTTAGTCTAACGTGAGCACACGAGGCACCCAACATGCGGACAGCTTTCTCATAGCTAAATGTTAATAAGTAACAAACACGTTCTTTTGACATGTTCATAATCTCTGCTATCTTTCTTCGGCGGTCGTCTAGCACCATTTGGTGATCTTTGGCGATGTTTTCGTCGGTAGTTGCAGTTTTTGGACTTTCCGGACGTTCATTATCTCCCAAGCTCTTACGATCACGTTTAAATTCAGCTGACCAAAATTTCACTGAGGGAAATGATGGTGCAGAGTCCCCATACACCAAATTCAACTCAACGTCTCAATACTTTTCGAGATATAGTTTTTCAGACACAATTAAAAAAAAAAAAAATAAGTTGATTGTTAATTTACATATTATATGGTTAAATATAATCAATCTTATTGCTAGTGTGATAATATTGCAACAGCGTAGGTTATTAATATTATTTAATGATTTTGACATTTTACTGCATACCTTCAAAATGAGTTATATTTTCTAAATCTCAGGGTATTTGCCAAAATGAATTCACGTATTGGTGAAAATATTTTAGTTAGAAAAACTATATCTAGAAAAATAATGAACGTAAAGAGCTCTATTAGGTTTAAATTCGAAGCTTGTTAAATTCACCATTAAGTAATGCATGGCGATTATTTTTCTGTGAATTGTAGTTTTTATGATATTAGCCGACAGTTTTGAAGAAAACGATATTGGATTTGGAAAAACTCTCAAACATTATTGAAAATAGAGAACTCAATTAGGGCTCAAATTAAAACTAATTAAATGGATAATTAATTAGTTATAATGCTATTTCAGGAACGTGCAACACTTTAGGAGTGATTGGTAATAAATCTACAAATGTACGATTTTGAAAAATCTTCCATCTTAGGGCAATGTACCCCTAAAAAGTGGTGAATCGTATTTAAACATTTTTACATACGTATCCGTTAGTATTAGTTTATACTTACTTCTAGGTACAACTAAATTTTAAGCTATTTTTACTAGACTTGATGGGGTTGTCAGCTTTATGATTATTATTATATCTGCTGCTATAACATCAATATTACTTTAGATTCTTTCTAAATTTGCTGTTTCTAATTCGTTTAAAGAATTTTATCTGGTATTCCAAATAATATTGTTTTTTGGAAATAAGTTTTTCCATTCTACTATTTCTAAAATTGATTTCTCCTATCTTTTCCTTTATTAAACATTTATTTATACTCATAGTGGTATAGGATGTAGTTTTGGTTCAAGGCACAAAATGATGTTTTTACAAATTTAACTTCCTCGAAATTCTAATCTGTATATGTATAAAATTGAAGTTGAGTATAACATATTACTCATCAATAAGCAATGATTCATGAAGAACGTGTTTTAAAATGCAAAACACGGTAGTCAAGTTTTAGTGAAAAAAACAAACAATTAAAACTAAACTTGTTACTCCTTGTGCTAATACCCAATTTATATTTTACTCGTGGACAACCAATCTCCCGGTTTTTACAGTTATATCGCATAAAAATTGAATAAGAATAGACTAGAAACTAAAGAGTGGTCTAAGACACATAAAGAGTAAGGTTCAATAGTATCCCCTAGAATGATTAGTTATGCAGGTGACGTACACTTAAATATTTGATTGTAATCATCTTAATAATACTTAAATATAAAAATAAAGACTTCCAATGCCAGATAAAAAAAAATTCCATTGCTATTTTAAGTCAGCAAATGAAATTTTAGTTTCTAGTGAAGGACTCACAGAGGGAACTTGTGGGAGTGGTTTCTGGGTGGGGTCTCTGTAGTCTTCATTCAGGTGTAGTTTGATTGCCTTCCAGATTTTCTTTTTGTTGTATTTCGCCTTGATATTTCTCTTAATGATATGAAAATATCCAGCATTTTTCATATTATTTTCAAAATAGTATTTAATTAACAGTGCAAACACTAAGGTAATCTATAAAGATTCACACCTGTTAATTTTTAAATCTTTACTAACATATGAAATCTCACGTTAAACGTTTAGGAGATGTGTATATTTACTTTACTACCACTACTAGGTAGAGAAAATGTCATCGCATTGAATATCTAAGTGCAGTTTTTGTATGTTTATTTAAACTAAAAAATTCATTTTTGGACATTGGTCATTGTGACTGCGCCATACTTCTCTAGACTTAATTGGCTTTTCATCATCTTGTGTAATTTCGACATCTCTGATAACCGTGTATCGAATCGGGCATCTCTTACGCAATAACGTAGACGAGAGGGTAAAGCCGTCATTATGGGAAGCTTGTAGCGGCGATTCGATTCTGGCCTGGGCGGATCGACTTTTATTTTGTGGTAATAACATATAAATAAACATATTTATTTATATTTTATAAATGGTTGGGAAAGGAGTAAAAAATAAATAAATATGCCTGAATCAAATATATGCTTTGATATTGACAAAATTATAAAATTATATCTACAACTAATAATTAATGATAGTGATAAATTAAAAAAAAAAAAATCTGAAGCAAAGATAAGGTTGAGGCTTGGCTAACTATTAACTATTAAAGGTTGAGCCAGATCAACCTTTGCAATTTGATCACTTTTACCCCAAATTTTACGAAACATGGGATTATTTGAGATCAAATCATGTTTCCCATAAAACAAACTCATAATTGTCTGAATCCAACCAGTAGTAGCAATGTTTTTTGCGTATGTTCTAATAGAAAACTACTTTTTTTTATTTATTTATTATTTTTTCGAAACATTTTATATAATCTTCCGAATGTTAACGAGAGCTAAGCTCAAGAAAAATGGAACTAATATTAGTGGGGTTTATGTGTTCAAAGGGCAGGTGGATGTGATGAGGCACATAGAGATAGGCAAACTACTTTGTGCTGTCACATTGCAGGAATGCAAGGAGAGGAGATCTGTAAGAAGTTTCTGGAGAGAAGTCTGGGCCTGAAGAAGAATCAGGATGTAGCAACCATTGACTCTCTCTACCTTCTGCTGAGAGGTTGCTGAGGACAGCTTGGCCAGACGTAGATTCAATGAGGAACCCAAGGACCACAGTCTGAAATTCCTAGTAGTAGAAGCAATATTAGCAGATGTACAGTAAACATTTTTTTTTTCTTCCAAATTGGTAATTGAATCACGTGAATGGACACTTCAGATATTTTAAAAGTATTTGGCACATGTTGAGCGGGTGGACACAAATTTAAAATATTTTTGCTGTTTTATTTCTAACGATTTATATATCATAAAACGTTCTTATGGTAGTGAAAACAAAGAACACAAGTTTAAAAGTGCTCACTTCAAAGACTACAAAGGATTACTCGCGGCTTGTGATCAACAATCGATGTATTCACAGTTTGCCATAGAGCAACTTGTGTTAAAAAATGAATTTTTATATCACACTTTAACAGCACAATCACATCGAAACCCGTTCACTTATTATTTTTTATTTTCAAAATCATTTAAGAAAGATATATGGATCGAATCGTTCCTAAAACTATTATTTTTTTTTATTTATTCACTCAAACTTACAAGCATATATAAAAAATCCAGTAAGTAAATGTAAATAATAAATGCTCAGTGCTGTCAATAGATAGTTTCTCTACATGGCTGTATCACTGCATTATCATCTTACATCAAATTTACTAGATTTATTTTTAGGTAAATACAGTTTTAAATATCAATAAATAAAAATGAATGTTTCAGAATACATGATAATCATGAGATGGAAGGTTCTGTAATCATTACTTTAAATTAGAATATTACATGGACATCTTCTTTTCAGGCGTCTCGGAGGATTATCAGGGATTATTAATGATGAGAGATTAAAAAGTAATGGGTTTGGGTAGGTAAGAAATTTGGAGAGAAAGGAGCTATATCTATTTCGGGCCAAATAGGCAAATAATGGGATATTAAGGTCTTTATGGATGAGTTTATTTGTGACGTAATAAGGAACATCAAGAATTTCGGATTGTAAGGAAGGAGGAATTTTACGGTTTGGTGAAGCTCAATTTCAATGTCTGATTATCATAGAGTATAAAAGTTTTTTTTATCGTAAATACCAAGCTTAGAGCGTTTTTCAGGTAGGTGTTGTAGTAATCGGAATCTAGGAGCAGTTCCTTGTTGTTTTAGTAGGGGGTTTCCAAGTAAGTATCTTGTCAAGAGTCTTACCTTGAGGAACACCGAAGGACTAAGAAAAGAATGATAGGCGAGATTATGATTTAAAGATTCTATCAGACAGATTGGAAAGAATTCATATGAAATATGTAGACAGAAGAAATTGACAGAGTATATACAGCAGTCCTGGGTGCCAGACTCGGTCAAAAGATTGTTCCAATCCACGATGATACTCTTGGATAGTCGAATAAGATGTTCTAAATCCAAACTGGTGGTCAGGAATAGCATGATTTAAATCAAGGATTGGATGGAGACGTTTTAATTGGGGCTTATCTAGGATTTTTCCCGTATTAAATAGTAGGAAAATAGGTAGGAGGATAGATATTGAAGTGCTTTGGAAGGGAAAAACTAAACTAAGAGATAATTAAATCGTCAGCAAATTAAATATATATATATATACATAAGTTATGGCAAGGCTTGGGGTACTGTTAGCCTAAATCCTAACCCCTCCAGCAAATAAACACAGAGAATGTATATAAGGAGATTTAAAAGCCAAAAATAAATAAGTTGATGTTTTGAAAAAATGTGTGTCGTTTCTTGCCCCTTTTTCATTTTTTTTTTCTAAGTTTGTTTTCCGACGTCTCATAAGTTATGTATATTGGGCAATATTAGCAAAGACACGAACAATTTTTTTCTATTGAACTTAGAAGTAAGGAAATTCGTGAGAATGGACACTCTATGGCAGCTGCGCAATGTTTTTGGTTCGTGATAGCTCTCACCTATCAGCTGTTGTTAGTAAAGCACTAAAACAATGAGTTTAATGTATACTTTATAAAAAATAATTAGTTATTTTCATTGGTACGTATAGAACTGTTGCTATATTTTCGATTTTGTTAATGGCATAATTAGCAATTAAGTTAAATTAATGACACATATCGTTTTAATTAGATTTAAATATTTAACTTAACAAAAAAAACTGTCATTTTTTTCTTTTGAGTGAGATACTAGTTCAAAAACCCATCATGACATTAATTCTCATGAAAGATAGAAAAAAATCTACATGAAATTATAATAATTATGAACCTTGGATGATAATGTTGAAAAGAGAGTTTTGATGATTATATGTTTATATTGATTCAAGATTCAAAAAACGTTCATTCAGTGGGTGACCTTTCAGCTTGTCTATCGTGTCCGGGAACATGCTTCCCAGTAAGATCGCTGTTGATTTTTGTTTGAATAAAAAGGCTAGGGTTAGGACTAATAAATACAACGAACATAATAATAATTTTAATTTACTAATATGGGTAGCAAGTTCTTATTTAATTCTATATTGCTTTCTTGCACGGTGAAACTATTGTAGTACTTCACTAGGATACCATTAAGTTTGTATTTTTGCTCTAAATTGTCGAGGATTTCCTTTTTCGTCTCAATAAAACCGTAGTTTCTTATAGCAATTTTTTTCAATTTTTTCCACTTCTTTTCAAAAAACATGCCCTCATTGAATTGGTACGCTCGAGTACACAAGTTGAAATTAATCAAACTGACTGAGTCCTGAAGAATCAGGATGCACTCACCGATTTGAGTTAGGTAGCGTAGGTCCAGTTGGAGAGAGGAGAGATTGGTTTTGCCCGAGATGTGCCTGATGGTATCTAGACCCAGGTGGATGCAGTCGGTGATACTGAGGAAGGACAAGAATATGAAACCATTCTGGAAGGAGGCAGACCACTCCTCCTCGGAAATGTTGCAGTGAGACACAGCAAATGTCTTGAGATTGAGGGTGGACAGTTGCAAGAAGTCCTTCCCTGTCAGGTGGAAGCCATTGGAGATGATGAAATGGGTCAAAGTACTGCTAAATCTGAGTTCTGTCACTCCCTTTGCTTCTAGAATAACCTTGCTTTGTCCAAAGGTATCACAGCGGTGTAGAAACACAGGATTGGGATAGACACCGTAAAAGGACGGGTGTGGCTGTTGGCTAGAAAAAACAATACTAGTAAACAGCTCTTTATTATCCAATAACATTTTTCTACTTTTCCTTGATACATGCTTCTTATATTTGGTGTATATTTCTACATCTGGAATCTCTGATGAAAGCAAAGCTCTGGCATTTTCGCTGTTAAAAATGATGTTTCTTAGTTTAAGCTTTTTCAGATTCGTTTGACTAGCTTTAGTGATGACTTTAGATGTTAGTTTCCTCGGTTCATCGAAGCTGATTTCCAAAACCGTGATACCTGAAAAAAATAATGAAATATTTTTAGCCATTGTATTATGTTTATCGTTTCGATATAAAATACTAACTATTTTGTAATGCCCGTTTTTTATTTTCAAAACTATAAAAATAAAATTGATAAAAAAATTGATGGAACTTCAAGATTAGGTCAAAATTTATTTTTTAAAAAGTAAACTAAAAATACTTAATTTTAACTTAAAGGTTTTAGAATTAGGATTACGATACATAATGTTCTCATTATTTTCAAATTTATAGATCAATTTCATCAAGACAAAACGCATTACAATGATCATTTATTGTACATTTTCAGTATTCAACTATTTTCTTAGTAGGGAGTCGAATTTTTTGAGAAAATAAAATATTTCGAATTTATCTAGCAACTTCGATGTTATCTCAACTTCATTATCTTCTTTTTCTTAGTTAGTAAAGGGCAAATATTGTTCGAAATTTATTAAGTAATTGTAAATTGCTTAATTGTTCTTATTAAAGCATATAATTTAATTTGACGATTCCGATAGGATCAAAAACTTTCTCTCTTATAAGTCTTGGAGACAATGGTCCGCGGATCTGATAAAAAGGAATCGTCCCTAAAGAGAGTAATTAGTAAATGGTTCTTAGTATTAACTTAGTAATGGCTTACTGGTTATGCTGTGTTCTCTTATTGGTTTTGAGTATATTTTGTATGAGCGCGTTAATATATACAATCATATTATTGATACTATGTTTAGATTGTGCTTTGTAATATTATTACTAATTTCTCTGATTATAATATTTAAAAAAAACAACATTTTTTACGTAATTTGATGATATGCATTATCATTGTAGACCAAAAATCAAGGAAATCT
>NW_027113038.1:0-3437 GCF_000696795.3 Halyomorpha halys | reverse complement strand
TTTTAATAATAAAAAATTATTAATATATAATTTATTTGCTTAGGCAATGTATGGCATATCGGAAAATTTGTAAATTAATTAGAAATTTAGGCTAATTTCTAATTTTGATATACTTCCATTGATCGTTTTGAATATTTAATTAGTGACGCTAAATATTTAGTTTGAGCATTATGAAGAGAATAAAATACAATGTACATAAAAATTCAAGATTTGTAAAATTTACGAAAACTTCATTAGAAATAGATTAAAGTTTAGATTAAATTTTTGTATAAGTAAGCAAGTACTTAATATTGATTTTCGCGATTTTAATTTAAACTTTGTTTGGGTTGAACTTCATTAACTACTAAGTATAATGGTATCCCATTTTGGCGAAAGTATTATTATTTAGTTTTGTTATAATAATTAGGAAGTAAAAATGAGTCAGTAACGTTAATACAACAGTTAAAACAATCAAGGCACATTTAAATTTTATACAGGTGTTTTTAAATTTGTCGATTTACTTCCTAATTAAATGATCTGACATGATATTGAAAGAGAAACTCAGGAAATAAAACAAAAACTTCCTTCCACAGAAATTATCAATCTGGCATAAATTTGATATGAATGGGAGCTAGTTAAATCTGGCATGGACATGGTGCGTTTAAAAAAGTTTCAAGACTGATCTCATGGCCAGAAATTTATTATACATTTTTGCCCGCGAACTAAAATTCTTTATTATATTACCTCCGGGAATAAACACTTCAATTTCAGCGTTTTTTTCCCATCGTTCATAGGCTTCTAATTTTCGTATGGATTAAGGGACCTCGTCGAAGCAGCCTGGACCGCTGGAACTGTGTCGAAAGGCTTCCCTTTCAGGTCTTTTTGGGGAATCAAAAAGAAATTGTAGGAAGCTAGGTCAGGTCTGTAATGCTGCTGCAAAAGTGTGGCCCCCTGGAACTTGACCAAAATTACGGCCTCGGATAGCGACGTTTGAGAGAGAGCATTATCTTGACGGAGAAATAAATGTCTCGATGGGTCCAGTGGACTCAATCCTTCAAATGACTGAGCACTCCTACGTAAAACTGACCTTTGATTGTCTGGCAGGAACAAAATCTTTTAAGGATCACTCCTTTGGTGCATAATTCTAAAATGTCTTGAAGGTCAGCCGGGGCTGCAAAACTTCCGCAGCCACTCTACACCTAGCTCCCAACGGCGATATTTTTTATCACGGAATTAAGAAAGATCTGATAAGAAAGCCATTTGACACGATTCCAATGGCAGCTTCAACGAAGTCTCTTAATGCCTATTGCGCCAAGAGTTCCAGGAAGCATACGGACAATAGAAAAAAGCTAGCAGCGGTGTGTTGATGCGCGAGTGTCATAAATTGAAGCTCCCTATACAAAACTGCTAAATCAATTTTGCGTCATGAGACTTGAAACTATGCACCGTGTATTTTTTAGATCTTAATCTCGAATAGCTATAATCGAGGGAAAAAAGTTTAAATGACCTCTCAAACTAACAAAATTATTTTTTGGCGAATTAGTTCAGTGAAATATTGTCCCATTGTAAATGAAAATATCTAATTTTCAATGAAAAGTTCACGAAAATTATTTTAAATACACGTCATATCATAATTATAAATTATGAAATTCCTTCTCGAGGTTTCCAGGAATTTTTAAATATCAGTAATTATTGTTGCGAATGATATTGGATGTGTCTATTTATATATCTATATATTATTCAATTATTACAAAACAAACAAAAGAGATGTGTTAGTAAAGAAATGAAATAATTAGATCCGAAGTATATTCAGGGAGAATAAAGTGTTTTCTCAAAATTATTCAAATTATATCTGTAATCTATGCTTTCAGTTGTTTGAGTATATATTTATTGGTATTTGCAGACAAAATAAAAATAATCCACAGAAGAAATTGTATAATTATTTTACAATAGACATTTGAAAAATATTTTGGACTATTGAAGCCAAGAAGAGAAGGAGCTTTGACTAATGAAGTGCTGAACCATTATTGAAGCTGGAGATGAGGAGGTGGGGGGCATTGGTCACTCACATATTCATGAGTCCCCCCCCCCCGCCCCATTTCCGATAGTCCAAGTAGCCTCAATCGGTTCTGATTGCGCCATTTCTATTTAGCCATGTACCAAGTGGATCCGAAGATCGAGAATTTTCAATAATATCATAAATGTCCATAAGTTAATAAAATACTATATAAAGGTAAATACTTATATCAAAAAATATTTGGATTTGGACTACCATTATCCAAGACAGACAATCGTAAGTTATTTGCCGCATCATGAAATTCAATATTTAATTTAAAATTAATTAGACACAGAAGATAACTCACAATAGAAACAAAAAAAAATTGTATGACTTAATTAGACACACTTATTTTTTATTGGAACTACCACCAAACAAATTGATCTGTTACCTGAGATTAAATGTTTACATAGGTGAAACATTAAAAACTATACATAAAATACTGCTTAACAGAAAATAAAATTCATTATCACTATTCAGATATATATTCTGATTTTATAAAAGTTCAATATTAATTATTATGAACGGTTTAATTACGTTTGATTTTGAAAGAGAGAAATCTATCGAAGAAAAAGATTTAAGGGAAATACGCATTAGAAACACAAACATTGGCTAATGCTATTAGTTATAAGACTGATATTAGAAATCTGAATAATGTTATAATTGTTATCATAATATCGATAAACTTTAAGCATTTTAGAGAAGTTTAATAAATCATACAAGATTGTCTTTTTTTTTTATTAATCTGTTCGCGACATCTGCTTTTTAGTTTTTCAATGTTTTCGGACCCGTAGTTTATTCATATATTCTTCTCTCATGTATTTTCACTTCATGTTTTAATATGTAATTTTCTGTTATGTTTATTATTTGAACAATTGGCTGGAATGACGTTGAATGTCTTATAAATGATTGAGTACCTACATCAGTCTGTGGCCAAAGGTACTTGAAATAAATAAGCTTTAAATTACGTTTTTTAATCTTGTTGAATATTTTCTTAGAGAAAATAATATTCTCCCACAAGATTTCCTCTGAGACTTTGTAACTTTATTTAGTAATTGTACAATTGCAGTCTTAAATTGTACAATTTTTTTAGGAAGAAAAATTACAGGTAATTCATTCTTTAATAATTTTAAACTTTATCTAAATACATATTTTTTTGTATATTTACGTTAATTTAATAAAAAAAAAAAGAGATGAATTAAAATCATAAAAATCCAAATTAAAATTATATTTGTATATTACAAAATTCAAGTAATTACTTAATAATGCGTGTTGTACAGATAACAATGCTTTTAATCATGAATTTTTCAATAATAAAAATATATAATCTTAGTAATCTGAGTCGAAAGCAGATTTTTGTATTTCAGTATACAAAAATGTTTTTGTTTTTAAAAAACATGGA
>NW_027113037.1:4220-5776 GCF_000696795.3 Halyomorpha halys | reverse complement strand
ATAATAATAATAATAATAATGTAATATGATATCAAAAAAAGAAATACAGGTTTCAATAAAATAATATTGGCACTTTGTGACATTCAAATTCGGGTTCAGAGTATAGAAAGTTATATTTTAATGAAAAAGAGGATTTTGATGCAGAACAGTTTTTTTGTTTGTTTTTTTTTTGCTTAAACTTACCACTTGAAATAGGGCAAGGTACCCATTGCCAACATTATCAAATGTTATTTTTGAATTCCGCCACGTGTAATTACTGTGAAGACACTCATTTTTGTTTTTAATTATCTAAAAAAAAAAAAGTAAAATTTCATACATAATGCATTAGGAAGAGGAATAAATGAGTGATCCTCTAATATGATGCCCTCTAATGCCCCTCGTTTTGTACTACATAAGTTAAAATGGTCTGTAATCTCTTCCCCTTTGAATTATTTTTCTGCTAATGTTTTTTTCATGGCCATTATTATTCTTTTAGGAAAAAATAATAGCAAGGAAGTCGCAACTGCAAAATATTCCTAAAATCTTTTCATTAGTAGTTACCAGGGCGAAGGCGAAAATAATCTCTAGGGATGCTAGGCAGAAGCTTTACTAGTCGATTATGTTTAGTTGTATTCTCAACGTTGCACCTATTTGGACCTTGAAACACATAGAGAAATTGGAAAATATTCAAGTGACTACTGTATTTTCCTTTCAGATTCAAGTGTTAATCCCTGAAGGGGCAAATCGTGTTAGTGCGTTAATTTATTAATCATATTCACTATAAAAGATATAGTAACCACCATAACAGAATGTGGGTGGTCTCATGGTACTAATGGATATTATGTGCTTATCCGGTGACGTCTTCGCCGTCGCGCTGGTTCCCTTGTCTATGTGTGCGGTGAGCGAAATGGTGAAAACCATGTATCTTCGCCTGGTGTCTGAAAAGACGTCTTTCTTCCTCGGTTGCGGGCCAGCGTGTCCTGGACTCTGGCGTGATGGTAGGGGCAGGTGTTGCTTAGGCTGAGGCCGCATTGCAGTCGTAGCGTCTTCGGGTCCTCCCGGTGTCCGCGGAAAGACCCCCGACCCCGACTTTATATAAAACCAAAAATTAAAATAAAAATAAAAAAATTAACCGAAAAATTCGGATTACTTAAATCTGACAATCTCACTAAGATGATTGATCTCAATAAGATGTATGATCTCAATAGGATGTATAATCTCAATAGGATGTATGATCTCGATAAGACGTTTGATCTCAATAGGATGTATGATATGAATAAGATTTATGATCTGAATAAGATGTATGATCTGAATAAGATGTATGATATGAATAAGATTTATGATCTCAATAGGACGAATGATCTCAATAAGATGTATGATCTCAATAGGATGTATGATCTCAATAGGATGTATGATCTCAATTGGATGTATGATCTCGATAAGACGTTTGATCTCAATATGATGTATGATATGAATAAGATTTATGATCTGAATAAGATGTATGATATGAATAAGATGTATGATCTCAATAGGATGTATGATCTCAATTGGATGTATGATCTGAATAAGATGTATGA
>NW_027113037.1:3934-4041 GCF_000696795.3 Halyomorpha halys | reverse complement strand
TATGATCTGAATAAGATGTATGATATGAATAAGATGTATGATCTCAATAGGATGTATGATCTCAATTGGATGTATGATCTGAATAAGATGTATGATATGAATAAGAT
>NW_027113037.1:0-2313 GCF_000696795.3 Halyomorpha halys | reverse complement strand
AAAAAACAGGCCTACAAATAATAGCAAAAAAAACAGGCCTACAAATATCATAAGAAAAAAACAGAGCTCATGTCTACTGAAGTAAATTTCAAGAAAAAAATAGCTAACACTGAATATGGAAGAATAAAAGTGACCAGAAGATGTAAGTACTTCGGAGAAATATTTTGTCACAACGGTTCTGAGAAAGAGAGCATCCGCGAGAAAACCACCAAATTAGAAATTTTAAGCTTTCAAATAGCTAAAATTTACAATAAGAAGAACCTCTCTTCCAATGAAAAGTTAAGGCATTACAACGTTGTGATATTATACGGGGTAGATACCACATGCTTACCCAACTTGGAAAAGCTGCTAAAAATAGAAATGGGGATCTTAAGAGAAATATACGGGGCCAGGAAACACAAGACGGTGACAGGCTAAGATCTAACGAAGAGATCTACAGAAACATCAAAGACCTGGACACCGAGATGAGAATCAGAAGGCTGATGTTCTATGGACACATGAAGAGGATGAAGGAGGAAAGATTGAATAAGAAGATCTTTAAAAAAATGTTTAGCTTCAAAAACATGGCAGGATACACGAAGCAAATCAGAGAGGAACTAAAGAGACTTAAAATTTCAGATACCGACTGTCTGGATAGAGATACGTAAAAACTTTTAAAAATCTCACCAATATTGGAAGAGGAAAAAAACATGGGTACGAAGTGGTCTGAAGAAAGAAAAGAAAGGCAGTCGAGGATCATGAAACGGCGATGGGAAGAAAGAAAGATAGAAAATGAGGACCTCCAAAGAAGCCTAACCAATGATATTGGCGTGGTCCTTAGTGGCCGCTACGTGATAAAAAAAATAGACATAATTTTAGGATGACCGGCCCATCTAAGTCGTCCCATCTTGATAAAATTTACCGAGTCTATATCCTTATAAAGGCATTTTTCCTTCTTCTCGTAATTCCATCCTCTCTAACAGGACAAAAAAACCTTCTCAAGACTGATCTTTCAAAGATCAGAAGTCTATTTTCATCTTGCTTGAGGTCCATAGATAAAACAGTCTGATAGTCCATAGTCTGATCCACAAGTTAAAACAGGGCCGACCAAGTGATCTTGGTCCTGTTTAAGAGAAATCTACTTCTAAAATTTTTCGCAAGGCCAAAGTAGCGCCTTCTCGCCGTTGCTATCCTCCTGTTGACTTCTCGAAAAATGTAGGATGAAGCAAGAAATTTCATTATGAAAGGGCTTAAGTGCAGGTATAAAAGGACAACAGAGGATCTTAGAGAGTATGTAAATGGACCAAATTCAATCCCGACATCTAGCAGAAAACTTGGATAAGATCTAACTGACATCATAAACCGCTATTTAAATAAATAATTATTATTTATATCCTATTTCCAATATGGCCAATTTCGTAATAATTTTTTATTGCATTTACTACATAAATTCAATTGTCAAAGATAATTGATTCGTTAGCAGAGTAAGCCAAAAAATCAATAAAGTTTGTTACTCCAAATTCTTCTTAATCTTCAATAAAGAGTTTTTTTGTAATAGAAGATATTAAAAGTTATTAATCCTTAAAATTAAATAATGCATGAGGAAGAAAAAAAAACTTAAAGTGCGTATAAGATAAAAAACCATTGAATTTATACACATAATCTCATGTAAAGATTATTTAATTAGTACAAAACTAGTAACTCAGCAATTTATTGAATTCAAGGTGGAATAATTCAAATTTTGTTTATGTAATAGCTAGAATTATTAGTAAAACAAATGATGGACTCCAGACTCTAAAAAGAGTGTTGAATCGAAAAAACAAATTAAAGTCAGGCTAAATGACTAAATACAAAATATAGGCTGATAAACTTAAGTTGACTAAAATCTAATCATATATGTATTTATTTATTTGACGCGAAACAGCTATTAAGGACTAAGCAACTATGACTCAGGTTTCCTTTTTAATTTCTTCCTCTCTGCCCATCTCTGCTTGAGGACTTCACTGAACTTCTTCTTCCTTTCTTCCGTCCAAGTCCTCCTAGACGGGAGTTTTTTACTGTCCACCACAAGCCCCGCATGTTTCAGGAATTTCTATCTTCTATCATGTACTCTGTTCTATCTTCACAGAAATCCTGTGTAGTCTCTGTGTTTCCTGTTTGATTTGTACCGTGTATCCGTGATTGAATTTATAGCCCATAATCCTACTGAAAATCTTCTTGTTCAATCTCTCCTCGGCTATCCTTTGCATGAAATGAAAAAATAACTTTATTCTGGGACATATTTCCCCTAAGAATAATTACAAGGTTCATATAGTGAGATTTTTATCTGGCGAG
>NW_027113036.1:8648-9246 GCF_000696795.3 Halyomorpha halys | reverse complement strand
GAGAATCAAGATGAGCTAATTGACAACTGTCATTACACTATTATTATTGTCATTCGTTGCTTTATTAGTTTTAAAAACATCCAAAACAATACTAACATAATCAAACCACAAAATACGAGCAAATAACCTAATACGACAACAAACAAAACGGTAACGAGCTCTGCTGCTCTGTTGCGTGACATCATTCTCCATTTAACAGACCTAGTAACAAACTCTCATCCATGTTACATGTTATATCGTTTTAACATGATAAAGGAAGGAAATATTTCTCCATTTGACATGAGTTTTTCCATTTAACACGCTTTAACGTGTTAAACTAAAGATCATGAATACCCCTTCTGTTACTAGGTCTGTTAAATGGAGAATGACGTCACGAAACAAACCAGCTGAGCATGCCACCGTTTTATTTGTTATCGTGTTAGGTTACTAACTCATAGTTTGTGTTTTTTTTTCTTTTGCCTTGCGTTTTGGACTTTTTAAAAAAGACAATCAGTAGCCGAACTTTTACACTTCTACTTTTCAGTTATTTTAGGTATGTTGTAATAAATTACTGCAAAAAAAAAAACTTAGAAGTAAACAATAACATATAGTTTTGGAA
>NW_027113036.1:4113-4623 GCF_000696795.3 Halyomorpha halys | reverse complement strand
TTTGTTTCTAGTTGTATATTTTGTGTTCCTTCTTATTATGTTTACTTATTTAAAAATACAAAAATAACAAAATTCGGCTATTCTTTTCTTTTCACTGTTGGGCTAGTAAAGGTTTCTTTTGAACCCCTACCCGCCGTAACAAGTCCTAAATTCCAATAAATAAATTTAAAAAATAATAAATAAAAAAATCAGCTTAACTTTAACTTACAAAAAAACCACTATAATAAATATGACAAAAGGCGGAAGGATCCTAGAAGAAAAATTTTAACAACACAGTAAACTATAAAACAGATACAAAAAAATGAAATGCACATTATGCAAATATAATCTGGCTGGCTTAAAACAACCAAACAACAAAATAAGTTTTTATATCGAGAAATAGGCCTAAGTGTTAAGAAATTGAAGCTATAGAAACATGGCCTTTAGATAGGATTTTGTGGGAGAAGGTTTAAAATCTTTTCAATACTTTACAGTCTAACAAATCGTTTCTTGAAAAAGCGAACAGCAAGG
>NW_027113036.1:0-676 GCF_000696795.3 Halyomorpha halys | reverse complement strand
ATTCTCTTATAAAATAATCTGGTATTTTACGGTTTTTTAAAAGTGTCTTATATCGCTTATTTACGTCAATACGTCATTTCGACATAAACATATGCCAGGCTTATCTACTCAGTGCGAGTGTTATATTAATTTATTTTATTTTTTAGATCTCTTGGTTATTTAGGCAATTATTTATTATGAGCTAGTTTCTTTATCGGTAACGGTGTTGAGTAGTGTATTACAGTATCTTATGGCAAAAATACTACTATTAAAGACTATACAAAAGTTTTTTATCCACGTACCAGAAGATGTCAAATGTTGAAATAGATGGATAAGAAGGAAGCCATAATTATTATAGAATTTGAATAATAGATGATATTTTTATGAAGAAAAGTTCGATGTAAGTATAATGCAAGATACAATTTTCGTTAGAGGTTTTTTTTTTTAAAGGCAATCCACAGCAAATGTGATATTTGTCTGGTTATCTACAGGTGACCAACCTATTCTAACCATGATGGGGGGTCAATTTCTTCATTTTGTGGAACAGCCATTGACAAAAGTCAATGCCACCAGGCAGGATTCAAACCGGCACCGCCCGCAGATCTCAGAACGATAGAGAGTTATGATCGATACAAAATAATAAAAATTCTTTTAACAGGAAAATACGTAATAATTTTTAAAAAACAGATAAAAAGTG
>NW_027113035.1:2403-3689 GCF_000696795.3 Halyomorpha halys | reverse complement strand
GTTTTAAGTTATCCAAGTGTAGTGTCAGCCTATCAATTCATTCGGATTTCAGTACTGTACCCAAGTTTTGTACAATAATCTCTTCTATTTTCTTTTTTGTCTTGGGTCTTGCGCTTTGAGGATTTCGAATATAATTTGAAATTACACCAATTTTTTCACGCAAGTTGTTAATTTTTCGTTGAAGCCTTTTTTTTTCACTGTGGTATTTGCGTACTACCCCTTTTTTTAGCCTGAGATTTATTTTCTTTACCATCCTCTATTTTTATTCCAAGTTCAACTATAACTGTTTTGGCAGCGATATATAGCCAATGTGGAATATCTCTTATATAAGTCCATTTATTATTATTATTGATGCGACAGACCATATGTGACCATAA
Source organism: Halyomorpha halys (assembly GCF_000696795.3). Lineage (NCBI taxonomy): Eukaryota > Metazoa > Arthropoda > Insecta > Hemiptera > Pentatomidae > Halyomorpha > Halyomorpha halys. Next base: position 3,312 of record NW_027113035.1, on the reverse strand, counting down.
CCAGTGGTTTTTATAGGGTGGTTCGTCAATTCGATATTACCATATTCCAATTAATGTTTTTTTAGGTTCGATGAAATAAATACGCCTTTTTATTTACTAAACAATTAATAATTAATTTAATATTGTTAATAATTTAATTATGAACATATCGTAGAGTAAGAATTCATACCACTCATATTCTGAAACTAACAGTTAGGTTGTTACCAAAGCCAATGTAAAGGGGTTAACAACTGACCATCAAAAAAATCTTTTATAAAATATTGATGACTGTGTAAAATATATACATAGAATAATAGTACATAAATGAAGAGCCTAATTTTAATAACAGAACTTTTATAAAAAAAATATTTATGATGTGTTGAGCTATTATAGTGTCATAATTCTCGCCCAACTTTTTTCATAAAAGTTGGTAGTTATAGAACTTATATGGTGTAAGAGAGAGAAAGAAATGCTTTATTCGTGCTGCCCAAATATTTCGGGTTGCTACTTTACACAGCATACTAATCAATCCGTGATCGGACATATATAAATTACACATTTTTACATGATATAATAAAATAAAAAAAACATTTTTTTTTTCTTTGTTTTCTTTTACAATAAATTCCAGTTTACTCACTAAACACAAATATATCAATTTATTCGTTTTTTTTTCCTTTTCTTGCCTCAATTTACTTGCATTTCACAATTTTTATTTCATTTAATCGACAAATTCACTCTCCCGAATGCCCCCTCTCAGACCCTCCCCAGTGACCCGCTAAACAAATTCACTATTAGATGGCAGTGTGAGATCAAACCATAGAAATACTAGTCACATCAGTAGATCAGTTTACAGTAAAACAAACAAATAAATACATTTTACCAAAACAAAACTAATACATAGATTTAAAGGAAAATATAATAAAAAGTTGG
>NW_027113035.1:0-898 GCF_000696795.3 Halyomorpha halys | reverse complement strand
ATTTATATATATTTCGTTCTTATTCATTACTTTTAAGAGCATGTGAGGTTATACATATATTTTTATGTATAAAATAATTCTATTACAAGATATTGGATATCTGTGGCCTTGAAAAACGACGAAAAGTGCCCAAATACCAACTCATATATTCAAATATAAAATTAATTTGAAAAACAGTCCAAATGTTAAAACGACGTTCAACATGTGTTGGGGTACAAAAACCTCATAGTTACAAGTTCGTGAGTACATTGTTTTTCCATTGTACATTGTAAAATTTTAATGTTTACATAAATAACTTGAAACCTCTAAATATAGACTGATTGTTGTTCTTCTAAGCCAAAAATAGGTTACATTATACTACTAAACTATGTCTACCACTAGCTTGGTTTAATATATATATTATATGCTATTTATACATTGAGGCCAGCATATGAAAACCGATTTTTCCAAAACTTTCTGAGGCTAGAAAACGATGAAATTGTTAGCAATTTTTAAGCATATTAAAAATCTCAGTAATCGTTGTTTCGTCGTAAATGTTTGTTGCCTAATCTTAAATGAGAAGAAATTTCTTTACAACTTTCTCGTACTATTAAATGGGTCTTGGGGGAAATTATAAACTTTTTTGTTAAAAATTAGTCCCAAGTAAATTTCTGTGTTTGTTTACAGGTTGGTTACCTATGCAAACTGGGAGGTAAGTTTAAACCCCTATAGACTTCCAACTTATAAGGTGAAGACTCTCCCTCTAGCTCTTAATCCAACAACAAACGTTTGTGGTACGTCGAGTAACCACATATTTGGTGGTGTTACACCTCATGTAGATTCAGGTCTTCCCGTAACTTCATAGTGTTGGACACTAAGGAAGCGTGTTAAGATCATAGATCCTGCTCCTGCCTTTTTG
>NW_027113034.1:0-1472 GCF_000696795.3 Halyomorpha halys | reverse complement strand
TAGATTATTACAAGGTATAATAATTTAGCCGTTTTTGAATAAAAAAAAATTGTCTCCTGATAAGAAGTGCCAAAAAAGGAGAAAAACTTTATTAATAAACAACAAAGTTGTACTGCTCAATTTCATTGGGTTCCTAGTTACACAGTATACTAATTTTAGTCTAATCAGACAATAATTTTGATCTTAGGATAAATAGGTCTAACGATTAAACAATAATAATTATAAACAGTAATAATATATAATAATAGAATATGTTTTTTTGTTTCGTTCCATCTCTTTGGTTCTTCTATCTTTTTCATGATTTTTTTTTCCTTCTTTCTATTCTTTTAATTTTTATTTGTTAGTCCTACCTTTTTTTTTCTTTCTCTTTCTTCCTTTTCTATATTCCCCCTTTTATTTTATTAAAGAAAAACATTTTTTTAAATCAGCACTTTTTTTTTAGTTTTTACAATTTGACGTTAAATAATTATAAGTTTTTTTTTGTTTTTTTTAGTCCCCTATGTTGCCGATTTGGCCAGAACCAGATACCAATCCTTCCATAATAAACTTCCCAACCATTCAAACCAACTCGTTTCTAACCTGGCTTCTCCTTCACTACCTAATAATCCCCCAAAGCGTCTGAAAAGAAGATGGCCTCGAGATCTTCTCCTTTAGAAGTGTTTTTGGAGTTCTATCAATGGGTAGATTCTCCACATGTTTGTATCATTTTTTCAAGTTTTTTTATTTGTATTCAGACGCATCAACAAAATAATAGTAAGATACTAAAGTTATTTATATTAAGAATTTTTAAGGTATGAATTATTTATTCGATAATGAATTCATGTAGACCCCTCCGTGAATCAATTGGTACCATATTCGATTAAAGTAATACCAAAAAATAACATGCTTCACAAAACTTTCACTTCCATCGTACATAGGTCACCAAGTTTTGTGTAGATTTTTACTTAAAGTTATGTCTATTTTTTTTATTTTTCTGTTCTACAAAAATTTGTATTGTTGTGTTTCTGGAGGTGAGAATAACAAATGTTTTTTTTTTTTTTTTTCTGGCAAGAATACAACAGTTGAAAAAATATAACGATTATATAATGAAAATTGAGATTATTTATATAACATCACTGCAATGTAGCACCATCAAATATTCAATTACAATTCATGGCTATTTCAGTTCATGGTTCTGAGCTAAGATATTCATACAAGCCCCAATGCACTAACAAACCCGCAGACACATACACATACCGTTTTTCGATACTTGGTTGTTTACTCTATGGAATAAAAAGTCAATTTTTTTTTTAAATTTATTTATTGATATTTACAACTGTACATAAATATTATTAATTAAGTAATAAAATCAAGTAAATTTGAGAAAGTCATAATGATATGGTACAAACATGTAGAGAAACTACCCCATTGGTAGCACTCTAAAAACATTTTTACAACATAAGGTCTCGAGGCCATCTTCTTTTCAGACGCCT
>NW_027113033.1:0-1341 GCF_000696795.3 Halyomorpha halys | reverse complement strand
TTCAAGTTGATCTGATAATATTCAAGCTTAGAATTCAAATATATTTTAATTCAATTCAAGTTGATCTTTTCTGGTATCTTTGAAGAAAACTAAATGAAGTTTACATTTCCTCAAGCCACTAAGAAAATATATTTTAACGTATCGGGAATATCATAAAAGCAGTTTAGAAATTATAATAAAACTCAATGACAGTGTTGGGTATATTTTACCAGATTTTCTTTTCTTTTTTTTTTTACTTTTGCACATGATTGGAGGGGATAGAGGATTTTGGGTAAAATGGCTTTACATTACATGATATATTTGTGCCGGTCCTTGCTGGCAACATTAAACTTAAAGATTATTAGAGTTACCTCTCTCAGTTTGCTATCTTGTTATAATATATGTGTTCATTTATGTAAGTGTTAATAAATTACTTGTGCTATTTAGTCTACATTTCGTATTCCTACGTATTTTCGGGACTTGGGATAGATTTATTTTTGAGGTCTGGGATGAATATACTTTTTGGGCCTTGGACGAATTAGTTTTTTTTATATATATTTATTATATTTGGTTTTATAAATTAAATGTTATTTATATATTTTTTTTTTAAAATTTTATATTCATTATCCGTATATGAATGTATGCATATAGTTATATCCTTGAAGATAATGGTTGAGTTTTTTTTTTTCTCTAGTTAAAATTGGTATATTTTAACAACTTTTTGAAAAAATAAAAAAATTCATGATTTTTGTGCGATGAGGCATCATATAGATCTGCGACAAATCTGTACCTAATGGGAGAAAAATGAGCTCATTTCCGATTTTAGCCCAATAAAAACCATAAAGGACAGTCAAAGTTACAAAATCAAATAAGTTGCTTTTAATTGGCCTGAATAATCAAGTAAATTGTTTATTATATTAGTTAAGTAGTATAAACAAGTTATGTTTCAGAGAGAACATTATCCTATACGATTGAATCGATTTTAACAACTGAGAAAATTAAATATAATCCAGAAGCTGAAGTGTGACAGATTACCTAAAAAGAGTGAATCCTACATGTATCTTCTAAATTTTGATCAAATATTTTTAGATGAATCTAAGTCTCAAAATACAGCAATCCTAATATTAGGGATCAACGAGTCCCTAAAAAAAAGTATTTAAACTTTTATAAAACACATTTTATTTTATGTAGATGGAAAGTGTAAGCTATTGCCAAAAATTATTGGTAATATGAACTCCTGAAAATAATTTATCTATTCAAAAGAATACATTAGTAATTTCATCGACAGGTATTGATCCCCATCCTTCGAACTAAAATGAACCACACCATAAAAATTATTTCAGTTATCATATAATTAATTAT
>NW_027113032.1:6539-7064 GCF_000696795.3 Halyomorpha halys | reverse complement strand
TTCATTTTATTCCTTTTTATTATGCAAATCGAAAGTAATAGCCGACAAAAGTCAAAAGAACATACAAGCGTTTGAATACTAATGTTTGTTGCTTCTTTATGTTTACTAATAGTACAAGAGTCCAAGATGAGCAAAAAGGCAGTTATTTTACCCCAATTTTTGATTACTTTCATGAAAACTATGTATAATTAATAGTCAAAATTGACGAGTCTGCCAAGTAGAGGTAGGGACAATAAAAAAATGGCAGCTGTTTCAAAACTTTAATTTTTCATTCAAAGCTCTATATCTTAGAAACTATCAACAACACTAGAAAATCTAAAAGAACATTATTTAAAGGAAAGTACATTTGCTGAAATATGAGCCATAAAAGAACTATATAAGTCCAATAGTTTTCGAGATATAGCTTTTTAAGAAGCAATGTTTCATAAACATGTTGTACAGAACGTACTGAAAAATCAGTAGTTAGAGACTTTATTTTGAAAAATCAATATCTCAAAAACCATTTGACGTACAGATGTCTATTAG
>NW_027113032.1:3953-4984 GCF_000696795.3 Halyomorpha halys | reverse complement strand
AAATAAATTACAATTTATACATGTACTATTTAAAATTTAAATCTGTACCGCTACAACCCATGAAGGATCAGGGGTTCATTACTTTGTAAAGAAATACTGTTACTAGACCAACGGTTGTGCAAGGAGGTGTTTTGGTCAGAATCACACTCGACCGCCAGATTTTTACCCATTTAAGGGCTGAGTAGTCCTACAGGAGTTGACTCACGGCTACAGTGTAACAGAAAACTATTGTCTGCCCAGCCGGATTCAAACTCGTGTCCTTAGAGTTAGTAGCCATGCTCTTTACCCTGCGACTACCACTCTCCCCTCACAAGTTACTATTGATGTACGAAATTATTATTATAGTTTTAGCCATTTAAAATATAAAAATTTTAATTGATAATTTTCATTTCTGACTATTATAATATTTCATATTTGACAAAAATAAATAATTGAGATAAAAGTTCATATTTATATTATATGTAAGGTAATACTTAATTTACATAATGAATAATATGAAAATCAAATTTAAAAATTAATAATATGCTAAACCAAAATTTTAAACAATTAAAATATAAGTAAATTTAAACTTATTTAAATAAGTATATGAAAACACATTTCGAAACAGTTGCAACAAATCAAGTATATGATGGAAAGTTTTAACTTCATCATATTTTGCAAGATATTTTTTAGAATCACTAACTTTGATAGATTTAAAACCATCCAAAAGTTGATTCAGTATCTCTGCAGCATGCCAAGAGTTTATTCGCTTTTTTGAATTATAAATTGATTCATCTAAAGAGACACATCGATTTATAATTCTGTATTATTATTATATATATTTTTACCAATGACCATAATGACTAGTTACAACCATTCCTTTTTAAATAGGAACCAAAAGTTTGCAATTCATAGTATAATAATGGGGATTATCTTCTCTCATGGATGCTAGTCAATCATATGTTTTTGAAATTGCTATTTCTTTCACATTATAGTCATAAGATAGAAACTTGAAACACTTTTTGACAGTATGGTCACCTGTTACTAGTTTC
>NW_027113032.1:0-774 GCF_000696795.3 Halyomorpha halys | reverse complement strand
TTCTTAGTAATTATCGAGCAAATTATTTTTATTTTATTATTTTTTTAAATTATAAATATCACAGAAAAATAAAAATGAAAGTTTCTTATATAAAAGAAATAAAATATTTTAATTTTTTATTAGAAAATTAATATTTAAACTGCAAAGTACACAATGAAAATAAGCCCCAATAACAACCATAAATACATGATTGGCATAATAAACCAATTAGCCACCTCCAGTAGCCCCTGCCTCACAAATCTGCATTGTGCTGCAACAACCCAATTCCAGTTGTTCAGTTAGGCTCTATTCCAACTATAGCTGAGCAATAAAAAAGCAATGGTTTATTTTAGTGTGGGGGGGGGGATACAAACATGTTTTAAATTGCTTCAACAGGGAGTAGCAGTATAATATATAATCAGGTGTATAAAAAAAATGACCATTTTTCAACCAAATATTTGTATTATTATGTCTTTGATATAAAATACAATCAATACTTAAAGTATAGTCCATTGTGATCTACCCTCATTAGCCATCTGATGGCCAATTGCCCAATCTCATGCTGATACCATTCTTTGGGATGGCAGTCAAAGAACTATTTCAACTCAAATTCAAATTTCGCTACTTCTGCAAAATTATCAAATTTTTTCCTTGAAGGAAATGGGCCATGAATCGAAACCAGTAGAAATCTAATGATGTGAGGTCTGGACTATATGGTGGATGAGGCAGGAGTTTGACTCTATGAAGTTCTTTAAACTTTTCTTTGGTTCGACAGAATTGTTGATTGCTAAGGAG
>NW_027113031.1:11176-12252 GCF_000696795.3 Halyomorpha halys | reverse complement strand
ATAAATTTAAAATAGATAAAGACATTAATGTTCCCTACGTAACCGATCTAGCTCGAACCAGATATCACTCTTTCGATTATAAACTCCCTAACCACCCAAACCCAATAGTTTCTAACCAAGCATCCTCTTCCATTACTAACAATCCTCCAAGGCCCCTGAAATGAACATGGCCACGAGACCTGCTAATATACAATGTCTTTTGAGTGCTACCAGTTCTCTACACGCATGTAACACTCCATTTTAACTAAGATCAAATTTACTAAATGTATTATATAATATACAGTTGTAAATTTCAATAAAGCTATTTAAAAAAAAATAGATAAAAGAAATTTAAAAGTAATCAAAAAGATAAAAATAATAGATGACAAAATTTCTATTAAAAACGGCTTAAATATATAGTCTAAGGATATTGATCATAAAAAAAAATTATGAAAGTAAAATAAACAGAAGATCTAACTACAATGATAATAGAGTAAATACCTGAAGATAAACGAGCGGTCCGAAACATCGGAGTGAGGAATATATTATAAATGAAAAATTTATAATAACAAAGTTGAAGTATGAAGACAGCAAACTAACCTAGAAAAAAAAATCAGAAAATATCAGGTTAAATAGAGTGAGTATCAAGATTAATAATAATTAAAACACAAAATTGTATGTGAAGAACTTTCCCACCCGAACCTTGATTACAGTTGATATTGTTTTTTATAAATTATTATTTTTTATGAACCCCTTCCTGTTCAGGGGGGGAGGTTATCTACAGGTTAATACTCAATTCTAAACATGGTAGTGAGTCAAGTTTTTATATCGTGGGACCGCCACAAAATAAAAGTCTACCCCACAGGCCAGATTCGAACCGGCGCCACTACAGTCACGAGTAAGTTAAAGGTGGCGCTTTAGCTCGCTTGGCTACAACCGACCTCAAGGTGTATAGCTGTAGCTGTAGGTGTATTGAAACAATGATCATGGTTCATATTAAAAGAAAATTGGCACTTTTTTTTTTTGTTCTATTTTTATTTTGATTATACATATCTTGAAACGTAAAATCATAAATTGTGAGAGAAGAGTTAAATTAT
>NW_027113031.1:5241-5650 GCF_000696795.3 Halyomorpha halys | reverse complement strand
ATATTGATGTCATAAATTCTCTAAAATGTTTCCTGCAGGCTAATTGCCCATGTCATATCTTAAAGAAAAATTAAATACTAAAATAATATCACAACTGTTTCAAACATTGATTTAAAATTGATTATTCACTTACAAAACGTCTCTCCTTGAAAATGGCCTGAATCCCGAAACGTTGGAGAGTATTTGGAAATAAACGAAAATATTTTTTTTTTTATTTATTGCTATTTACAACTGTACATTATAATACATTTAGTAAATTTGATCTCAGTTAAATTGGAGTGTTACAGGAGTGCAGAGAAACTAACCATTGGCCATCTTTTCAGGCGCCTCGGAGGATTGTCAGGAATGGAAGAGGAAGCAAGGTTAGAAACTAGTGGGTTTGGGTGGTTAGGGAGTTTATAATGGAAGG
>NW_027113031.1:4817-5162 GCF_000696795.3 Halyomorpha halys | reverse complement strand
CCTTGCTTCCTCTTCCATTCCTGACAACCCTCCGAGGCACGTGAAAAGAAGATGGCCACGAGATCTACTAATGTAAAAACGTCATTAGAGTGCAATCAATGGGTAGTTTCTCTACAAGCCTGTATCACTCCATTATAAACTGAAATTAAATTTACTGGATGTATGTATATAAATTCCCAGTTGTAAATTTTAATAAAGATATTAAAAAAAATATATATTATGAATACTTAAATAGTGCTGAAAGACATGTATTGTTACAAGTACTATAACAAGATAAAGGCTCTAATTTTAATTATAATATTGCTCTTTTCACACAGCTTTTTATTCATCTTGTTGTTATCGGCT
>NW_027113031.1:4377-4767 GCF_000696795.3 Halyomorpha halys | reverse complement strand
TTTACAACGGTATTTTAAAAAATATATATAATACAAGTAAACTTGATGTGAGTTATATTATAAGAGCATGATACAGATTTCTGGAGAATCCACCCACTGATAGAACTCCAATAACATTTCTAGTCCTTCTTGAACGGTCCTTACAATCCAAAATCCTCAATGGTCCTTACTTTGTCATAATGTAAAATGATACGTAAAGAACTTAATGTTCCTTATGTAACCGATCTAGCCCGTGCCACAGATACCATTCCTCCCATTATAAACTTCCTAACTACCCAAACCCACTTGTTTCTAACCTTGCTTCCTCTTCCATTCCTGACAACCCTCCGAGGCACGTGAAAAGAAGATGGCCACGAGATCTACTAATGTAAAAACGTCATTAGAGTGCAA
>NW_027113031.1:3803-4327 GCF_000696795.3 Halyomorpha halys | reverse complement strand
AGTACTGCTAACCCATTGTGGCGATAAGGTAACTACTATTTTTTTTTTCGGCATTTACAACGGTATTTTAAAAAATATATATAATACAAGTAAACGTGATGTGAGTTATATTATAACAGCATGATACATATTTGTGGAGAATCCACCCACTGATAGAACTCCAATAACATTTCTAGTCCTTCTTGAACGGTCCTTACAATCCAAAATCCTCAATGCTCCTTACTTTGTCATAATGTAAAATCATATATAAAGAACTTACTGCTCTTTATGTAACCGATCTAGCCCGTGCCACAGATACCATTCCTCCCATTATCAACTCTCTAACCACCCAAACCTTGCTTCCTCTTCTATTCCTGACAATCCTCATATGCACCCGAAAAGAAGATGACTACGAGACCTGCTAATTTAAACACATCATTGAAGTGCTACTAAGTCTACATCTACATGTACGTTTACATGCCTGTATCACTCCATTATAAACTGAAATCAAATTTACTGCATGTATGTATATAAATTCACAGTTT
>NW_027113031.1:0-1073 GCF_000696795.3 Halyomorpha halys | reverse complement strand
AAGGAGTGGTATCTGGTCTAATGGAACATTAAGGTCTTTATGTACGATTTTATTTGAAACAAAGTAAGGAGCATTGAAGATTTTGGATTGCAATACTGGGATACGAGAGAAATTCGAAGGTTTAGTGGAGCCCCAAAGCTGAACTCTGTATGTCCAGATTGGCCTTATTACAGTCATGTGTAATGAATTGGAAGTTTAGACCGTTTGTCCAGTAAGTGCTGTAATAGTCGAAATCGACGTGCAGTTTCCTAGTTTATATATAGTTAGTCGTTTGTCCAAATGTTGTCCAAGGTAGCGGATCTGTTCGACAGGGGTAAGATCAACATTATTAAAGGAGACTGGTCAGTCGGTGAAAATAAATGTTGAGAGTAAAATTGAATCAAGTGTGTTTGTGTTAATAATAAAATAAATAACGTTTTACTCAGGAGTACATAGAGAATTTTATCTTATAACTTGTTCAAGATTAGTTGTATTATTTAAATAAGATAAATTGTATGCAATTAAGTCACAACATTCTTTATTAATACTTTAAATGTCCAATGTTTCGGCCAACCTGGGCCCTATTTCATAATGAAAGCTAATAGTATTAGTTCATAGTACAAGTGTAGAAACTAGTATGGTAATAATACTAAAACTTATTTTTTAAATGATAGGGATGACTATTACTGATATTACAGGAATTAAAAAATACTAAAGTACAACTTACTATTGTTCAACTCTGTATACTTGAATTAATATAAAGCTACAAGGCTAATAGTATTAGTTTGTACTTCATTATGAAACAGGGCCCAGGTCATCCTCAAGGATAATTAATTATATAACAGCTTTTACTACATACTCATGGTTAACAATTTTAAACAACATTATTTAATATATAAAAATGGATATATGTTTGTTGGTACTATATGCATTGCTATACCGTTCATCCGATCCTGATGTGGCTTTTAATATAAATATAAAGCATTTTTGGCGTGTAGCTCAAAAATTATACATTTTTGCATGCTTATTAAATGCCAATCGATATCTCTTTCTGAAGAATAAGAAAAAGATATTACTGATTCAATTAAATGATT
>NW_027113030.1:0-4765 GCF_000696795.3 Halyomorpha halys | reverse complement strand
TATATATATATATGTTTTATTTCCCACTCCTTCATTATTTTATTAATATCTATTTTCATTCTGTACAATTATTTACTTTAATCATTCTATATATCCTTTTATACATTGATTGTTATCTTGTTTTTAGTTCTTAGATCCGATGAAGGCTAGAAATTCTGGCCTTTGCTAAGACGTTGGCATAAATAAGTTTCTTTAACTTATTCGAGTTATTCTCTGATCACACCCCCAACCATCTTCTCCTCATACATATATGTTTTATAATACTTAAAGAATAATGATGTTTGGAGCACAAATATAACCAACAAAGGTATGAAATATTAATAACCCAATTACAGAATGCTAAGTATGAAATGTTTTTTTAAATATATAATAACAACAATGAACATAACAGTACTTACATAACCTTTCAGACAAGGAAAGATACTGATATAAGTGATAATAGCACAACGATAAAAATGATGGTGTAATTAATTCTTTAAAGATAATTAAAATACAGAAAATAATCTTTCAAAATGAAATAATAAAACCAGTATAATAAAAACGGGTGTTAACAACAGCAAAGCTCATAAGAGTTACTCTCCCACAATATACCTACGACATAGAGGTGTAAATAAATCGAAATAGTAATATAAATTGATTAAGAGTTTAGAAACGTTTATTACTATTTCAAGAAGCAAAACAAGAAACAGTTAGTAAAAAAACAACTGATTTTCACATATTCTGTAATATATATGTAAATATTCATGTAATTAATATAATGATTATTAAAATAATTAGGATAATGAGAAAAATCAGGAAGTAAAAATGAAAAAAAGATCGTAACAAGCGAGACGATCTATAAAATTTAAGCAGAGCAAAATTGTAATCTACTTATAACCGGTGTTTATATCTGTTCAAATTTACAACCAAAATTTTCGTTTAGTTTTTTTTTCTACGTAAATTAACTGTAAAACGTTATAACACGTTATAACACATGTGAAAATGGTAGTTGGAATCAATCCAGATCAAGATCTTCTTAATTAGTTTTTATATACCTGCTCATATAATTCAGCACTGTTGAGAGGAACTAGTTTGACCTTAGAATTGAGGGTCAAAACTGTCCTTTTTACCAACCCTTCAAGGCATTAAATATTTGTTCCGACCACGTACTAACTAGATTAGAAGGACTGACTAGAAGTTTTAAGAAGCATTTCCCAAATGTGAAGTGGGTATTGTGTGATGTAAACGAATCGATTATTTAATTAAACCAATATATTAATATTTTTTATGCAAGAATGAGAAGTGGAGAGATAGGACCAAGAGTGGACTGTAGGACACTCGAATTTCATGTAAATGATAAAAGAGCTCATAAGGCTAGAGATGAGCCAGGATACTTAAAGTGTTACAAATGTTAGAGGTTAGGAAGAGTCAAAATGAGAAATAACATTTACCAAAACAGTTGAAAGAAAAATTGTGATCTAATATGGTATGAGTAGTTTTCCAAAAAAGTCAATTACAGAGATAATTGAGTATTCTATCAAAGGATTGAGTCTTATTGACAATTTTTTATTTGTATTATACTCTTCTCATCCCTTTTTATAATATCCACTAAAAAATGTCTTTGATAAGTTGAGGTATGTGTTTAGTCTAGGCCCAAATTTAAGGAATAAGATGCACTATCATCAAAAGACCTCGGAAAAATTTCTTTGATATGACGAGGAAAGTGTTTAGTTCAGACCTAAATTTAAGAGATGAGATCCACTATTATCAAGCCCTTATCACCTACTATTATAAGACCTCGGAAAATACGCATGATATAAGCTTTGGTCAACTAGATAGGAGACGATTTGACAGGGCCGGACGTGGTGCAGATTCAATCAATGAGCCATGTAAAATAGGCGCGATTTGAGGGTATAAACCTTAAATCCTCACAGGTTAATAAGTTCAGTTATTCACATTATGGTGGTCAAGTGGAGGAAGACAAGATTTAAAGGTATTTGCCTTAAATTCTCGCAGGACGGTAACCACACCCTGCAAAACATTCGACAACAATCAATTGAAAGAAAGTAAGTTCTAAAAATATTATCCTTAGATCCTTTTGGAAGGAGAGGGACGGCCGAGGGGTATTAGGGACTCGGTTACGCTCACCAAGTACGAAGGTTAGAGAAGAAACCAAGAACAGCTTTAGTGAAACAACAAACCAGTTTAAATACCAACACTGTGGTAGAATTATCTCGCTAGCACACATTCATAGACGCCGATGCCCGAGAATAGGAGTCCATAATAGAGATTTAGGAACCATTCAGGATGGACAAGAGTAAGTAGCATATCACCGTCCCAGGATTTCTTCCAACTGCTGGCGGAGAAGAGAGTACTGCGATGGCATAAAGAAAAGGTGTGGAAAAAAAAACCAGGGCAAACAAAACCAAGAAGTGGCGGCCGTCGAAAGCAAATGGTGGTTGATTATCGAAAAGGAAATGTAAACACGATCCACAAAAAAGTACTTGATACCTAGATCTAAAGAAATCCTCGATAGACTAAGGACAATCTTCAATCTTAGTGCCCTACAACGCACGCCTCACGGAAGTGGAAGCTCGTTATAGTACACTTTAGGGTAGCTTCTGGGGATATTGTGGGTAGAAGACCATTTTCGCCTATATGTATATGTACATAAAGCCAGCGGGTATCTCCTCTCTTTCACACATGTAACATTATCTTCTTTTAGTGTGATCTTATGGACCGTTTTTCCGGTCGTCCCGAGCATGTCCCCTTCTTTAAAAATAAATCTTAATATTCTCTGCTAAGGCTTCATCTCCAGTCCTCGGCCTGATTACTCCAACCCGAGCGTCTGCGTTCTTCTGCTTAAAATGACAATTGTAGATTTTACCTTCCAACATAATCTTTCATTTTCCCCTGCTATCCCTAACCTAAGCTCCCACCTTCCCTAGCAGGTCATATCCCACAATTATCCTGTATTCCCTTGGCATACTTCCTTCGATATGTACCGGCAAGTTTTACCAAATAAATTTCTACCGTTTCAACCTTATCTCCATCTACTATAATTGTGAGATGATGAAGATTGACTAAGACATAAAAATAACGGTTGATTTAGTAAAAACAGTAAACTAAAATACCAATAAAAGTGTATGACATAAATGGAACTAAGGACCAACATTTTAATATAAAGAAATACATCAAAACAATACACAAAACTAATATACCACATATCATTTAACACAATTGTACGTATTGCTGAAATAAGAAACCGTAAACAACTTAAAGTTAGAAAAGGCAGATCATATCTCACTTATTTTCCCGGTTTAGAAGCCTAATAGCGATATTAACGTGTAACCTTCCAATGCTTTACTTGTACTTTGGAAAGTACAACTTGTATTTTGTACCTTGTTGTTATGATTCGAAATAGTACAAAGTACAAGTAAAAGACTTGTAGTATTAGTTTGTACTTTATTATGAAACAGGCCCCAGGAGTATACAATGGATCTCAAGAGCTTTAATGAAATACATCAGATTGAGGCACTGACAGGACCTGAGAACTTCCAAATGTTGAAATTCAAGGTAAACATCTTCCTAAAACCCTATGGGTTGTTTGAGATTATTTCTAAAGATATTGAGCCTCCCAGAGACCAGCAAAGTAAAGAATATAATGTCTGTAGGCAAAATGATGCTAAAGCCCAAAACTTAATAGTAACCACAATAAATCATATAGTATTGACTCATATTTTGACTTGTACTACTGCAAGTCAAATGTATTCCAGAATATGCAACATATATGAGGGAGATGTTTCTCATCAAAAATTTGAATTTTTGCTAGAATTCTTTGATTTAAAATTTAAGACAGGGGTAGACTTGGCCAGCCACATAAGCTCTATTGAAAATTTGGCATTTAAATTTAAATCATTGGGTGATGATATGCTAGATGATATAATCATTTCCAAAGAAATAACTACAATTTTAGAGCAGTATAAATATTTTATAAGAGCATGGGAAAGCACAGGCTCTGATATGAAAACTCTTTCCATTTTAACAACAAGACTGATGGCTGAAGAAAGACGCTTTACAAATGCTACTGAGGAATCAGACAATCAGGTAGCATTGAAAACCAATGTAAGAAGAAATTGGAGAACTGCTCCAGACACAAGGAAATGTTTTTCTTGCTCTAAAGAAGGATATCTGATGAAAGACTGCCCAACCAAGAAAAACCTTGAGGTATATGCAAAGAAACAAACCACCGAGAGAAGGACTGCTTCTTTCGTAAAAACAAAATGAAAACGTCAGCAGTTTCTTTCCTTACTGAAAGCTACAGTAAATCATCAACTGAATGGGTCTTAGATTCAGGTTCTACAAGGCATATGACCAACAATATAAGTGTATTGTTGCAGGAACAACCTATTGTTGCTGAGGTAGGTCTTACCAAAAATTGTGCATCCATGACAGCCAAGATAAACTGTAAGATGTGATTTACATCCCAGAAATTTGTTGTCTGTGGACAAAATAACACATAATGGTGGATCTGTGACTTTTACTGAAAACAAAGTGAAAATTGTAAAGAATGATACCGTGATTGTTGGAAATAGATCTCCTGAGGGATTTTATGTAGTGAATTTGAAGGTTAATTTACATGCGAAAGCTTATGCTACTAATGTACCAAAAACCTTTTTTTTTTTTTTTTTAATTAGATTTATTTATTGATAGATATTACAATCTGCCACACAGTTGTGGGCAATAGGTAATATTGATAAATGATCTCATACATACTAAAATAAAA
>NW_027113029.1:7122-7694 GCF_000696795.3 Halyomorpha halys | reverse complement strand
AGTTAAAATTTTTAAACCATTTAAAGTGAAAACTAACTTTTTCTACAAAATTAGCTGCGGGAGAGATTTTGTACTGATAAACATTCACTGTTTACTCCCCCCCCCCCTCTGAATTTCTTGATGAAAATGATACGGGACGATATATGGATACTTTTCAATTCAAAGAACACTTAGAGAGACAAATAGTCACATTACCTTCAATTTCCTACCTTATATCAAGTTAAGATCGAACAGTTATTTCTACTGATAGTCACTAAGTACAGATTTTTGTTGCAGAAAAAATATATACGAAAAGGTTGAAACTTGAAATTTTTTAAATCGATAGATAGAAAAATTAATTTAATTGAAAAAAGATATTTTTAAGATGAGCTATTAGGATATATCTAAATAAGTATGATAATTCCTGTATTGGTATGGACATAAGATTGCGTCAATATCTTGGGAGTTGTGGTATGTCTTTTTATTTTTAAGTTGTAATTGTCAAAGCTAGTTCGGATATATTTGGTATCTTAATGAAACCGGATTAAATATCTGTAAACCTCTTAGACAAGAAGCAATACACAAGAAAAAAT
>NW_027113029.1:0-842 GCF_000696795.3 Halyomorpha halys | reverse complement strand
TTAAAAGGAATTATATAAGTGGCAATTAAAAAATATCTGCGAAATTGATTATTCTTTTCACCCTTGGTCAAATGAAAAGAAATCAGTTAAGGTATGACAAATTAGCTCCTTAAAAAAATAAATAAAAATTATGATGATGTTACATGTCGTAGGCCTTTCGAGATCGATATGCAAAATTATTATTTATTTATTTTTATTATTATATGAAATAATTTAAAGTTACTTAAATTATTTATATTTTGTTAATGAAACAATTAATTCACTTTTCGCCTATTTTGAAATAAAATAACAGGGAAATATAGTCTAAGTAATAAAGATAATAATTATTTATTTATTTGTTTATGGGGCAACCACTGTACAAACAGAGTTAGCCTGTAAAATACACAATTAAATTTATCATTGTAGTTGATTTACAAAAATAGTGAGATAAAAATCACTTTTTTGAAAAACGACATACCCCATATGGGTTATTTGCATTCATCAGAGTAAAATCCTGAAATCCTCACACAAGACTGAAAAGACATGAAACTGCACGTCGATTTCGACTATTATAGCACTTACTAGACAAACGGTCTAAACTTCCAATTCATTACAAAAGACTGATCTACATGACTTTAACAAGGCCAATCTGGACATACGGATTTGAGCTTTGGGGCTCCACTAAAGCTTCCAATTCCTCTTGTATCCAATCCTAATAATCCAAAATACTTCATAAAATCTTATGAGGATGTTAATAATACAGTGGATTTGAGAGGAATTAGCTATAATATAATATTCCAAACGCAAACAAGCTTCATAAAGTGATTTAGTAGGATATGAATCTTTGATAAAGATTATAAGCT
>NW_027113028.1:189455-196064 GCF_000696795.3 Halyomorpha halys | reverse complement strand
GGGTCACGTGACCAAATACTAGCCTCCCATTGGCTGCCTAATGATCACGTGATAGACCACGTGACAGACCACGTGGGTGGTTAAGGGCGGGTCGAGCCGAATATTTTAATTCAAATCTCCCGCCATGTGTGACGTCATCAAAATGCTGGCTTCTGATTGGCTCCTCACGGAAGTGTCCCAGCTCGCCCGTATTCTCTCTACTTATGGTCATAGAAATTTAAATGAGCTTTTATAAAAAAAAATAAAATAAATTCATACATTCAGTTATTATAAAAATAAACATGCAACTAAATAAGAGAATTCCAATCAATAAAAAAAAATGAAAAATTAATATTCAAAAAATCCATCAATCATTACACGAAGTGGTTGATGGTTTTAATTGTATGTATGTAGAGTTCCAAGCGGATGAACTTTAGTTATTAATTTTTGTAGATTTATTTGAATCGTTTTTTTTTACTAAAATTTTTTTTAATATATATTAACTTGTCTCATATCAAACTGATAAATCCCTACTGTGGTTTTTATGAATTAAAATCTGAAAAAATGTGTAATATTTAGTTCAATACAACTGATAAAACATGTAGTACTAGAGCCAAAGGGGAGAAAAAAGTCACCCTTATTTATTGTTATTTCTCCACAATTTTGTATCACTTTAATAAAAACTACGTAAAGTTATTAGTCAAAATTGATGAGTCTGCACAGTATAGTTACGGTGAATACAAAATAGTGGCTGCTTCAAAATGTAAAAAAAACAAACATATTTTTTCATATGAAGCTGTATATTTTTAAAATAATAAACAACACTAGAAAGCCTAAGAGAAAATCATTAAAAATAATTCAGTCTCCGTTCAGAAATAAATAAAACATATAATAATTGAACAAATTGCTATGAATATTAGAAAAATTTTATAATTATTAAAAGTATTTTTTTTCTGGAAGACTATGATATAATAATAAGTTATTAAATTTTAGCCTTTATGATAAATTATTGGAAAAAATTGACCAATTGTCATTTGCGCCCAGTCCCCGAGTAAATTTCACTCGTTGTAATTCTAATTAACATTATAAAATTAAGATACAAATATAATCTTCAATTATATAAGAATAAATAGAGTATAGACTTGAAATTGTCAAAGATAGAAAAAAATTCAAGTAAAATATTTAGAAAGATGAACTCTTCCTTGAATATCAGTAACCCAAAAATAAAAATAAAAGTAAGTAATAAATATTATTTAATAATATAAATCTGCAGTGATAGGTATTTTTAAATACATATATATTAATATAAAATCTAATATTTTATTTTTCTTATATTAAAACGATGTTTCGGAGTCCTAGGTTTTCAGGGTTTATTATCTTATAGAAAATATTTTATTGTAACTATAGCTCAGATTTTTGTGCAGTATTTTTTTCTGGAAGAAAATAATAATAATAAATTACTAAACTTTAGCCTTTAGAATAATTTATTTGAAAGAATTAACCTGTAGTGATTTGCATCCCGTCCTCGAGTAAATTCAACTTCTTATAATTATAATTAACATATTTTTCGATTTAATTCATTTTATTTATTCATGAATATTACAATCTGCCACAATTGGAGAATAAATAATAGTGATGAATGATCACATTAATATGAAAATTAAAAAATAATTACATATAAATAAATAAACTCACTGTATGAATAAATATAAAACATTAATAAAATAAATATAAACAAACTATGTAAATAAAGAAATAAGGATAAAATTAGTAAAATTATGAACTAATGTAATAATAAAAAAAAACATCAAATTACCATTATAAAATTAAGATATAAAAATAATTTACAATTCCATAAGAATAAGTAGTGAAATATTCAAAATATGTAAAAGAACATCCTAATCCTGGTAATTTCCAGTTTGTTTAAATTATAATTTCAATACATGAGACGCAATAAAATTTCTGAAGGGTATTGTTCATTTTTTGGTTGTTTTTCAAACGCGAAAATGGAACGGTCTGTTACAGAAGATTGCTTGGAAAGTGGTTTCTAAAAAATGAAATAAATAAAAAATTAAAGCAGAGAACTCATGCCCACTTCAGACAAACCCGCTTTTCTCATTCGGGAAAACCCTTTTCCTTTTTTATCCCTAAGCTTTTTCTAATGGCGGTCTTTTAAATATCTCATCAAAACCACTCCAGGGACCAATTGCCCTTTTAAGAGGGAGTAGACCACTTATAGGAAGTACTTTTAACTCAAAACGTCTGTCTCTGAGAATCATCAATTTTTTTTTTTTTTGACCTATTATTTCTTTCTTTCTTCTGCCTCTCAAGTAAAAAGTATAATTATTTCGATATAATTTTATCTTCACTGCTTTCTTTACAAGAGAATTTAAATGTAGGAGATCATGTATTATATAGGAGAAACCGTTCTTATGTACGTTGAGATGTATTTTTCCAGGAAAGTCGGAAAAATTGGGATTTCTTTGTCATTAATATCAGTTAAATAGTTTTAATTACAGTAATTATTAGGAAATTTTCAAAATAAGAAATGATTAGGATCTTTATGGGCAGACTGGCTAAGGTATGTACGCAATTTAAAAGAATCATTTATTTCACTCTAATTTTTGATTACTTTAATAAAAACTATGTATAATAGTCAAAATTGATGAGTCTGCAATGTATAGGTTGGGGGAATACAAAATGTAACGTAACATAACTAAACGTAAAAATAATTAATTTTTCTGTCGGAGCTCCATATCTTAATAAAATTATCAACACCACTAGAAAAACTAATATGATATTATTTAAATAAGAGTAAATTTTCTAATATATGAACCCTAATAGAGTTATTTTATCCCTAATATTATTCAATAGTTCTCGAGATATATATTTTTAAAAAGGAATATTTCATTAAAAAGGCACTTAAAACTAGTAGTTAGTGAATTTATTTTGAGAAATCTATATCTCAAAAATAATAAGACCTACAGATAGCTGTCTGTACCTGTTAGTACATGAGCCGGGAAGAAAAAAAGGCAGTTATTTCACCCCAATTTTTTATTACTTTAATGAAAACTATGTATAATTACTAGTCAAAATTGATGAGTCTGCAAAGTATAGGCAAGAGGAATAAAAAATGGTGGCTGTATCAAAACATTGATTTTTCATTTGGAGCTCTATATCTTAAAAACTACCAACAGCACTAGAAAATCTAAAAGAACATTATTTAAAGAAGAGTAAATTTGCTGAAATATTAGCCCTAACAGAGCTAATAACGCCGTATACTTCTCGAGATATAGCTTTTTATAAAGCAACATGTCATAAAAATGTACTGAAATATCAGTAGCTAGTTAATTTATTTTGAGAAATCTATATCTCAGGAACTATGTGACGTACAGATGTCTATGAGCAATCAAATTAAAGCTTAATAATTTTACTATAAAGTATTTTACGTAGAAAATGTAGTTTGCATGATAGTTGCTATAATAAATTGATTTACAGTTGTTCGGACAATAATTTTGATTTATGAAAAACTTTATTTCAGAAACCATTAGATGTACAAAATTGAGTGATGTCTGTCAGCACTCAAATTAAAACTAGTTACACTTATATAAAATTTTAATTTTTAGTTTTTATGACAAAATAAACTCACAAAATGTTAATTTCTAGATGTTTCATATAAAATGTTGGATTTTAGAAAAAAATATATCTCTAGATCCATAAGACGCACATATGTCTGCCAACACTCAAATTAAAGCTAGTTTAATGTAGTATAAATTAGTTTCTGACGTTTATCTTTGTATGCCTAGTACTTTTCATGATATTCGACAAAATGAATTTACAATATATTGATTTCTAGCCGATCGGACAAAAATTTATTTTAAAAAAGTATAAATCTCAGAAACCATATCTGTCAGTACACAAAATAAAGCTAGTGAAATGTACCATAAAGTAATATATGACATGTATCTTCCTAAAAATAGTAGTATTTATGATATTCGTATAATACATTAACATGAAGTTTACATACGTAATTTTGTCCGAACATCAACAGCAAATATCATGAATATTACTACTCCTATGGAGATAAATGTCATTAACTATTTTATGGTACATTAAACTAGCTTTGATTTGAGTGTTAATAGAAATTAGTTCGTAGACTGGTTTTTGAGTTAAATGTTACTTATATCTTGAGAACTATTGAACGTAAATATGGCCCATATTTTAGCAAATTTACTTTCCTAAATGGTATTCTCTTATGATTTCTAGTGTTAGAGCGAATGATTTTTTTTTTTTTTAACATTTTGAAACAGCAACTATTTTATATTTCCCCTACCTATACTTGGCAGACTCGTTAATTTTTACTAGTCATTGGACATAGTTTTCATTAAATTAATTAAAAATTGGGTTAAAATAGCTGCCTTTTTCTCCTCTTGTGCTCTTGCACGAGCTGCGTCCACACCTACCTTGACCAGACTTATCTCTAACAAATTTTCTTCATTTTAAAAATTTGGTCAACATCCTTAAAAGTAAATTTTGAAATTGATTCTTAGGTCAAAACGCATTTTCTGATTTCATTTTTTCAGTTCTGGGATTGAAAAGTTGTAAACAGTTTAGGGAAAATGAGGGTAAGTATTTTGAATAAAAATACTTCAATGGTATATGGTTGTTACTAAATAACATTTTCTTTGAAAACTGATATTTCGTATGAAGGGCACAATATATATCCTAGAATAATCCTCTCCAAATGCACTTCTTAATTGTTATTCCAACTACTCTCTTTCTAGAACAATATATTTTGCCTATGATCGTGGAACATAACATGTGAAACAAGAGGTTAATATTTACATACAGTAAATTTGCTAGGAGTGAAGCAATTTCCCCCAGAGACGTCCTGCGGCAATGAATGCTCGCACATTTCGTATTCAAGCCCCGTTTTAAGCCTAAGTGATGGGTTATTTCCAGTCTTTATCGCGAATTATTCTGGTCAGGAAATATTGTTCCGCTGTTATTTATCGATACTATTACGCATGGCACATTCACTAAGTTAAAATATGTCGTTTATCATAAATTTGGAAGTCTTAAATTAAAAACAAAGATGGCGAATAAAAATGGTGCTTTTAACAATAATAATAACTATACTAAATCTTTTTTTTTTAATAATTTGTATTTAGGTACTTATTACACCTTCAGAAAACAATAATAATTATTTAAATTGAATTTATTTATGAAATATAAAGAAAAATGGTTTAATTATTATATATATAATATGTTCTGGAAAAGTAATAAAAAACTAAAGGCTAAGACCCGACTAAGAAATCTACAAGATACAAAGGGCCAAGAAACAGAAATAGAGATCAGGAGACTGAAATTCCACGGACGGCTCCGGAAAGACTAACCAAGGAAATATTCTAAAAATTTTAAAGATACATAAGACAGATGAAGGAAGAAACGGAAAGACTAGGAATAATGGACCAGGACTGTCTGGACGGAGAAAGATATAGGAAAAGACTGAAGGAAATCAAAGTTCTTGTCGCAAGGTCTTGGTCTTCAAATTTGAGAAATTTGAAAAATGAAAAAAAAAAATGAGGGAAAAATAGACGAGAAGAAAAAGCAAAAACAAGAAAGAAGCCAGAAGCAATGATATTCCCCTGATCTCTAAGACAGTTCCGTAAAAAAGAAGAAGTTATAATTTGGCCTTTATAATTAATTTGTAAAAATTAATTGGTTGTGGTTTCCGAGCTTGTGGTACACGAGTAAATATCACTCCCTATGATTATAATTAACATTATTGTTATGTTTTGTCAATTTAATTCATTTTGTTTATTGATAAATATTACAATATGCCACAATTAGATAATAAGTAACTGTTACGGCGGGTAGGGGTAGTCAAATGTGCCCAACTTCTGATACGTTCGTTTGCTATTGTCCATGTCAACGCTTCATATTTAAGAACTGGGGGAATCAGAGTTTTTACTGGGAATATTTGTTTTTCTGGTCATTTACCTGCTTGATAGATGTTGCATCAAACCGAAGTAACATCTGTTCGCAGCTAATATCAATCTTTTGATATCTGCTTCGGATTGATATCTGGCATTATCACATGTGACCTGTGAGCCAAGATACGTGAATTAAGAAAACCACTCGAGGAGACAATGTCTTTGGTGTTGTTCAGCGATCATATACTCAGTCTAATCGTGGATGAAAACAAAACTTACAAACTAAAAATATAAATTATTTTAAGATTAAACAAAAGAGAGAGGAATAAATGTCAATATCACCGTGGGTGATGGTTGGGGCCCCTGCTGTCGATAGGTTATTTTCCTAGGTTGATGTCCTCGTGGTAGTAGATCCACAAACGTACGTCCGCCCCCTTGTCCTCATGGAGGATGAGCCAAAATTGTAGTTTGGTGTCTCGAAGTGACTAAGAAGACGTAGATGACCAGACTTCTGGCTACTATGGTTTTTTTTTTTTAAGCCCGATAGAACTTGAAATTGTAAAAAATAACACAAAAAATTAAATTGTAATCAAAAATTTTTTTTTATTCGAAAGATCAATACGTGACATTAACATTTGAAAATGATTTCGGCCATATGGGCACCGCGGCTGTTCTTGACGAAGTGCATTCTGTA
>NW_027113028.1:180919-189000 GCF_000696795.3 Halyomorpha halys | reverse complement strand
ATTATTTATATTATACATATATTATTTACACTTTCTTGCGACGGGTTATTATTGTTTCAACAAATAAATTCTATCCAATTTTAGTAGATATATCATATTTTTATATAATTATATAAACTTTCTTAAAAGAAATTGTTTTATTTTTCTTTATTGGAAAATAGTATGTTTCCTTGTAGTAGTCCTACGTTTTCTTGTGCAATGAAAAATATTTTATTATAATAAATATTGGCCGAATGTTTTTGTAGTAATAAAGAATGGAATTCGACGTTTTAAAACTACCTCCTTAATCTTCCATATGTAACCGATCTAGCCCGAACCAGATATCACTCCTTCCATTATAATCTCTCTAACCACTCAAACCCCCTATTTTCTAATCTTGCATCCTCTTCCATTTCAGACAATGCTCCGAGGTGCCTGAAAAGAAGATGGCCACGAGACCAGCTAATGTAAAATGTCATTAGAATGCTACCAATGGGTAGTTTCTCTATACGCCTGTAACACTCCAATTTAACTTAGATCAGATTTACTAAATGTATTATAATGTGCAGTTGTAAATAGCAATAAATAAATATTTAAAAAAAACTACCTAACTTTCATGTGTTTGAAAAAATATGCAAGACCCTATATTGAAAAAATATTCTTCCAAGCGAAATTCCCTTTTTAATTTCCTCTAAAATCTTTTTGCATTTTTTTAGGGTCATTTATTTAATTTATCATCAATTACACTATTAATTTTTTTTGTATTATTGATGTATGTGATCTTTCACAATTATGGATTTTTTTTCACAAGCTTTGTGTAATAAAATATAATAACTCTCTTCTTATGTTCTTTTGCATACAAAAAAAATTCTTTTACGATTCCCTGAATGACAGAGCCAATGTCCAGACTCCATTCATAAGTTCAAAGATAACCATTGTACGTCCCTCGCAGTCTTTCGTGCCGCGGAATTTAATGAACTCCCAGCTCCGGGTTTCAATACAAATCCTTGCGGTGGGTCTCTTTTATTCTGCTTCTGGAAAATGCAAATATGTATTCAACACGCTCCTACTTACTGTGTGTATTCCGTAGCTTGTCAGGTATTTGTCCGGCACACGATAAAATATGATTAACAGTAGGTGTGTATTCTTCTATGTTTTGTTTGTAAAACGTAAAAAAGGAGCTTGGGGTGTGTGACCCCAAGCTAAAAAATTAGAGGATTTTAATAGTAAAAAATAAAAATTATAAATATTCAATAGTATCATCAAAGTTGTTAATTTCACAACAATTACACATTTTTTATATTTGTAATTTTTGGCACATTTATAAGATTCATAAGAGTCTGAAATTTATAAGATAAAAAGGCGATAGTTTTCACAGTGTTAATTGCTATGTATTTCATTTTTTAATAATAAAAACCCCTAAACAAAATTAATAGATACTTTGATTTTGCTTGATGATCTTTAAATTTAATGTTTTTGATAATAAAAAGATGAAACACATAGAAATCGAAACTGTGTATACTAGTAGTTACGAATTATCATTTTATTTATTTTTTAAGGAAGTTTCTTTATAAATTTCAGATTTTTGTGACTCATATATAAAAAATATGAAATTGTACACCTCTTTTTCAAAATAATTATAAATACTTGAGGTTCCAGAGCTGGCATAATTTTAGGCTCCCATGAGTAAAGAAAAAAAACAAAACACCAACAACATTTTAGAGAAAAAAAAATCGTATTTAACTTACATCTACTTCTACAATGCAAGTGTAGTAGAACAAAAATAAAAAAAATAAGTATATAACAAAACAGATTATTTCTCCAGAATAAATAAAGTCTAGAGTAATCTTTTTTTTTTTAAATTTATTTTATTTTATTTTGTTTTTTTTTGGAAATACCTTTATATAAGTGTAAATAAATAAAAAAATGATAAAAAACCTACATTTTCTTTAAACATTGAAATAGAGCAGAATAATAATATATACTTAGGCAAATAATGTTTGAAATATAAAATGCAGGAATATTTGAGAAATTCTCATTAAAGTCATTAATTTTAGAGTGGGTATGAGATTACATATCTTTTTCAGGCTTCCCGGAATATAAATGAAAAATATTAGTGTTGTAAGTTTTATTTATGAATTGATTTTTTTTTTAATTTTTAAACAAAATTATTTAGATTATTAAAAAAAAATTAAATGAAAATGAAAACGAAAATATGTACTTAAATGAAAAAAAAAATTTAAACGATGAAATATTTAAAAATATGTAAAACAAAATTGGTTAAAAGTTATTAACAAATATAAGGATTTGTTCACAGGAAGAATAAACATGATTTTTTTTTTTAAATATAATTTATTATAAAATGTTCTTATATAATGGTTGTTCATTTAATTGAAGAAATTTAATTAAATACTGAGTCCTCATTTCCCGACGGTACGGCAGAATTGCATACTATATATCCCTTACGGCGACTGCCATCTATATTTCAGTGTTTATTTTGTTAATGAATACTTGAATTAAGTACATATTAAAAAAAAAAAAAAAAGGAGCAAATAGAAATTATAGCAAGATATCTTCTAGTTTAAGATAGTTTTATTTTAATTTTTTGTTTTTCATGTTCCTTCTGTTTCTTAATTTCTACCCAAATAAATTTAAATGGATTTAGTTAGTCTTGTTTTATTTTTATATTCTAAACATACAGTAAAAATATTTCAGTTATTTATTATAGTTATTATATTTTAATTACTATTTTTATTTTCTATATTAATTAAAAATTTTCTATTTTTATTTTTATTTCGTAATTATTCGTGTTTCTAATTTTACACTCGTATATAGTCATTTTACTCACTAAGCCTACCTTATCTGTATTTGCTTATGCGTTAACAGAGGTAAAAATAAATTTAAATAAAAAATATTACAAGATTTTATTTAATTTTATAAGGATGTTCTGTATATAAGTTTTCATTTAAAAATAAGATAATTGACCGTATGAAGTAGATTGTAGGAAGATAGTCCGAGTGGCGCTCAATAAAGGTGTCAAAATAGTAATAGAAAACTATTTATTGTTAACCAACATAGGTTAGTAGTAGAACTTCATTCTTACAACCCTAATGAACCCCTTTTAAGTGGGGCTAAACCTTGGTTAACAATAAATAGGTTTCTTTATTGGCTATCTTCCTCCAATATATAAGTTTTCCATAATTCGGTTATTAAGAATATTATTAGGTTGTTTTTTGATCCTTAAATAAAAAAAAAAAATACATATATAGAGTTGAAACATATAAAATCTTAAATCTAAAAAAAATAGTCTACCATTCTCCCCGTTGAAGAAGGTTGAGTAAGGAGCTTATATCTAAGTTGCTCCCGACTCTTGATCCTGGATAATCCTCATGAGACGAGGACTTGGATGAATAAACTTCTACCAATCCAACCATTTATTTAATTCTATACTCTAATATTCCATTGAAATACATAATAAGTTGAGCCTAATAAACAATAAAAAATTATACATTTTTCAAACAATTATACAATTTTCAATTATTCATTTTATTTTTTTTAGTTATTTTATTTCAAGTTTAAATATTTTATAAATATTTTCATTATTTTATTTACCTATATTTATAAATATGGTGTTAATGTGTTATATTAGTTCTATTACTAATGTCTTAATGTATTTGACAGAATATAATACTAAAAAATAAAAACAAAAATCCAGTATTCAGATGAATTTGCAGTAGAGTTGGCCAAAAAGTATGATAATTTAAATTTCTTAAATTTTTTTTTTTTTTTATATACTTCATCAAAACCATCTTTCTTTTATTAATAAATTATTCACAGTCAATCAACGATCTTCTAAAAATCTTTATATGCCTCAGTGTTATTCCACATAAAGAAAATAGAAATACTAGAATTTATTCTAATAAACATTTTTTTTTTTTAAGTATTTATAGCTGGGGATTTTTTTTATTACATCGAGCCTTTTCTATAAAGGATTTACGTATACAATACACATATTATTCAAAGCAAAATTTTAAATTTTTGTAGAAATATATAAAAATCAAAGAAAAACGAAACACACTTTTTGAATGATGCTTCAATGATCTATAATCATTTACCAACTTTATACAAGAAACAATTGATTAAAAATAACATAAATAGAATAAACGTCTCTGAAATAGTAAAACATTAATAGTAGCATTCGCGAATAATTTTTGAAGATCTTATTAGCTTTGAGACAGTTTATGCAGGTATCACAGCAGAGAAAAAAACTCCAATCTGCATAATATCTTTGGAACACGTTCGTATCAAAATGAAACCAAAACTTTCCCTTTTTTTTTCGTCAGATTTACCACAATTCATGTAAAGCAGCTGTATATGTATGTAAGTACAAAAGTAGGACTAAGATAGAACCTTGAGGAACTCCTGCAGTAATTTGTTTAACGGTGTATAGATTATGTTGTTATTTTTTTAAATATAATTCTGAGAACTTGATCTTTAATTAGCAAGAAGAATAAAAATAGTATAATCTACAATAAACATAACTGATAATACAGAATACTAAATAATTCTAGAATATCTAAAAAAAAACATATTTACAAAATCAATATGATTAAATATTTATAAATATTCAAACTTTTTTTCATTTTTTAATGTTTCAATATATCGTTTAATAATCTATTCAATCTTTCCTTTACTATGGACTTCCATATCGCTGCCAAGCGTAGCATGTAATCTTGGCAATAAGGGTAAGATTTGTACAGTGAAACACAGAATCATAGTCAAATATGTCATGAAATGTAAAATAAATTCGAGATATTACAGTTTTGAATTGTATAGATCTTACTCATCTTGCTAAAATTACATGCATATCTCGAAATAATATTTTTTGAGATGTTCCACTACTCAACTGAGACAGCGCGATATTTCCTTCCCAACAGGGTTGGAAACTGATTAGTGATCAAGATTAATTCGTTGATTTTCCTGTTGATTTGAATGGATTTGAAAATTAATCAGAATATAATTAGTTGAATCAATGGAACCATCGAACAAACAGCTAATCCAATAAATATTGGATTTTACGGCCACAAAATACTAATATTACATAAATTCCAGATTCCTGTTTGATTGCCTCTGACGGCCGGCGCGGAACAAATTGCGTCAGCTCTGATGCCCACTTCTCCAGCAAACCGTGAAAATAGCTCCTTCAAATTTAATTAATTCAGATTTAATATTAGCTATGCAAATTAAATAAATTTATATTGAATATGAATTTTTCCAAGTATGCATATGGCATAATGTACTTTCCTTACTCAATATATATGTTAGTTTATCCCTGCGTGAACTGTCGCATTAAATGTTACCTTTCTCCTCCAACATATTAGCAATATCATGCCCATTCGTATAAACAATATTGTTGACACCATTTTGATCATTACCTTAATTTGATAAATGTATACCAATTAAAGAAGCTGTATAATATTCTGATTGAACAGGGAATACCAAAGAAGTTAGTAAATCTCGTACGGATGTGCATGACCGAAACGCATAATAAGGTACGAATCGGTAATCATTATTCTGAGAAAGTCCAGGTCCGGTCGGGTTTAAAACAAGGTGATTCTTTATCAGCTATCTTATTTAATCTAGCACTAGAATACGTCATTAAAAGTGTGATGAATACCGAAAAGGGTTTAACTTTGGGTGGTAAAATACCGGTGCTTGGGTATGCTGATGATTTGGTATTATTGGGTGATGACAAAGAATCTATAGAACTAAATAGAACTGCGTTAATAAACTCCAGCAAGGAAGTAGGTCTTGAAATAAATACGGATAAAACAGAATACGTGGTTAGCAGTAGAAATGCAAGCAATTTCGGTGATACAGATACAGGAGGAAATACGTTTGAACAGGTAGATAGGTTCAAGTATTTAGGTTCTACAGTAACTAGAAAAAACGAAATTGATGAGGACAACCAGGACCCTGTTTCATAATTAAAGCTAATAGTATTAGTTCAAAATACACGTATAGAAACAACGTGTTAATACTCAACTAACTAATACTCATTTTTTTCATTATAGGGAGGACTATTAGTAATATTAAAGGAGTTAAAATGTAATAAATTACAGGTATTGTACAAGTCAGTGTAATTGTATGAAGTTAAATCGACAAGAGTAATAGTATTAGTTTGTAATTTATTATGAAACATGGCCCAGAGTATAGTTTCTTTTTACTATTAGATGGCAATTGTTTGTTTTACTTAAGTGTACCAATATCATTATTTTTTGTTATTAATTTTACTTTCCTCTTTTATTAAGAAACATTATTCTTATTTTCTTTTAGTAATAACATCGTATATAGTTAGGGGTGTCTTTTGTAAGAGACTATAGCCCCCCCCCCATTATCAACTGTTTAAAAATATATATAATATAACGGTTCTACTAGGCCGATCTGGTATAATATAAAATAAAAAAAAGAGGGCCCAGAGTGTGCCCCACCAAATACACTATTATTATTAAACTTATATTAACCCTGAATTGTACTCGTTGAGATCTCTTAGTTGGGCCGAAGATGAACAAATTTTTCAGGCAGGCTACAAATGTTTGGTGGGAACCCGATGGTCTGAATAATTTTAAATGAAAACTGAAAATAGGTTGAGCCCGTAGCTAAAAAAAACAACAAAAAAACGTTACATATTAAGAAAACACGGACTGCCTAAACGTATTTAGTTCTGTATTTTTTCAATATTCTGAGCTTAAATTGTTCTAAACATCCTTGGATTATAACTGTGTGATTTTAGCAACAACAATTATGAATAAGTTATATTTGTAGCTCAAAATATTATGGTATGTATGTTATTTAAGCACAGAAAGACTGAGCAGAAATATTATTTATTTTAAGATTTTGAGCTCGTCTAGTTAAGAAAAATTCACTTTATTTAGTTGAATAATAAAAGTTATCAAAAATAAAAATCTGGTGAACCATTCACTCAATACTAAGATATATATATTTATTAGTGAAAAAACCGCTGTAAGTCACTTAATGAAGTTAAGTGTATTCAATTAATCTATCTATATCCCTAAATCTACCAATTGAAAGGTTTTGACGGGTCTGCTCGTTTTTGATAAAATCTTTCTGAGTTACAACAATAAACAAAAAAATTAAACATAGGAAATTAAATATAATCCCAATAAGAAAAATGTAAATCGCATCTAAAGGAACATATTTTATAATTTCACTGCTATTCTGAAATATGCACGACCTCAAATGCATCACACGGTTATCTTGCACAAAGGGAAACCAGAACTGAAGTGGGGTGGGGAAGGACTGAAAGGAAAGCCCATGTTGAATGTAGATAATCTCCAGCCTCGAGGGAAACAATTTTTACTCTTCTTCCATACGCGAATTTATCCCGAGACTGTGCATCCCACAAAGAGAAGGTGTATTCATCATCAGTACTGCACCCCATCTTTGTTCTGGGGGGGGGTGTGCGGGGGAAAAAAAGAAAAAGAAAAAGAAAGGAAAAGTTGAGATGAAATGGAAATGTCAGACCGTAAACGCGATAGGGTGTGGTTCACGGGACTTCATGTTGCAAACTTTTTTTTTCCTTGTTCCAGATTCTGTCCTTCGTATTAAATGTAATTTCTAACCCTGTTTTCAGTTGACTGAAATATCTCTGTTTAATGCATTTTTAAATTTTATTTTTATTACCACATCGGCAGCTGTTTTGTCTTATTAAAAAATTAAAATATTTGTATTTAGTGTGTATACGTTTGTACTGATTGTAAAAGATCATTTATAAAAAAATAATAGTAGTTAAATGATTAAAAATTAAATAATATGTAATACGATGAGTAATGCATTGTTTAAAATAATTGGATTTTTTTTTTTTTTGGAATTGATAGATTTATTTATTGATAGATATCACAATCTGCCACACAGTTGTGGGGAATAGGTAATAGTGATGAATGATCTCATACATACTAAAATAAAAAAAAATAAATAAATAAAAGAAAAGAAAAAGAAGAAAATCTGTAAGTAAGTCCTGGTTTTGCAGATGGCAACGAATTTGTTTCCAACTTTTGTCTCAAAGTTGAGTTATCGTTTAG
>NW_027113028.1:178432-180869 GCF_000696795.3 Halyomorpha halys | reverse complement strand
AAAAACAAATAAAATTTAAAAAAAAATATATAATAAAAAAAATTCTCTTAAAATATATACAAACAAAATAATAGACAAGATGAACAATCTGTATCTGTATGAAAAATAAATAAATAAATTAACATAATGATAAAATAATATATACAATCAAATGATCAAATACTTTATAGTACATTAAACTAGCTTTAATTTGAGTGCTGGCAGACATCTATACGTCTTATTGTTCTGAGATATAGATTTCTCAAAATAAATTCACTACTGATTTTTCAGTTAAATTTTTCTTTTTATAAAGCTATATCTCACGAACTATTGAACATAAATAGCTCTATTAAGGTTCATATCGCATTAAATTTACTCTACTTTAAATGATGTAGTCTTAGGTTTCTAATGTTGTAGGTAGTTTTAATGATTTAGAGCTCAGAATGAAAAAAAAAAGTTGTTTAAAGTTTTGAAACAACCGCTATTTTCCATT
This sequence comes from Halyomorpha halys, assembly GCF_000696795.3. Lineage (NCBI taxonomy): Eukaryota > Metazoa > Arthropoda > Insecta > Hemiptera > Pentatomidae > Halyomorpha > Halyomorpha halys. The sequence goes on along the minus strand of NW_027113028.1, from coordinate 180,397 downwards.
GCCCCTACCTATACTTAGCAGACTCATAACTATACCTATACTTAGCAGACTCATCAATTTAGACTAGTAATTATACATAGTTTTTATTGAACTAATACAAAATTGGGATGAAATAACTGAATCTTTTTTCTACCGAAATCCTGTACTATAAAAAATTGAGGCCAACTGGTACAAGCCAAACGATATAACGCATCCAAAGCTCGTGTGTGTGTGAATTTGCTAATACTGGCCCAATTTAGAAGTTTTCATTCTGTAATGTAGAAAATTAAATTATTTTACTTATTTTTATATTTTTCTAAATAGGTAGGAATGTATTCAATGCAATTTGTTTTATCTAATTTGTTTTAATTTTAGTAGTTTTCTTATTTTGCGAATATAGAATATGTATATATTATTTCACTGGTATACTTGATATATATTGATGATATAGATTGTGTTATTTCAATAAATGTTAAAAAAAAAAATAGTCTTTAAATGAATAATTTTATTTAAATAAGAATATAATTAACCAATTATATTAGGAGATATATATTTTTATGGGTTATTCGAAAAGCAATATTATTTTTTTAATAGTAACAACTTTCTTTTAACCACTTTTTTTTTTTTTTAAATCCAATTTTATTCCACATCTGCTATCTAGAAGAATTATTTTTCAAAATTTTAACTTCAAAGGCATAGTCTTGGAAATATTACGGATAACTACGCAAGCTTTTCAATATACGGTTTCTGCTTTTGATGATGGAGCAGGATATATAGTATTACATTGTAGAATCTAGGAAGATCCCTGAATACAAGATACAGGAGATATCCGAGACAGTAGATAAATAATTCAACAATAATTAACATAATTGCTCTGTCTGTGTAGTAGTGAGTCTTATCTGAGGGACTGCTGCATGCATATTTGTTATTTACAACTTGCTTCGACCGAATACGTATTTCCTACTTCAGTGTTATGACATATACATAGATACCCCTTCAACGTTGTTGGAATGTAAATATTAATATTGTCAATCTCGTTTATACATAAAGATTATTTTATTTCATATTTAATAAATTAGTGACATACATATTTTAAACTGATTTGTAATATGCTCTTACATCGTACAATACAATATACTTTTTTATATTATGCAGATATTTATTCAATAAATTAAACAAAGAAAAAATTACTTTTTTTTTATATAAAGTAAAATAAAATAAATTCTGTGTGAGTTATTTGGCAATCTTTAGAGTTAAAACTCTGCAAATATGGTAAGGCTGTGATGGTATATTATTTGAATTGATGAAATGCGAAATGATGATTGTAATATGTTTCCAGGAAATGCAATATTGCGGTTATAGAAGGATTTTTCGGATGCTAAAAATTTTCAGATGGGAATATAAAGAAGATATGATAAAAAAAGTATATAAATAAAAAAGGTTTGGAATTCCTCACCGGTCCCCGTCCTCAAAATCTTCTCTCTCTCTAGATTCCTTTTAAACCCCATTTATTCATCCACCTCCTATAAGCACATATATATTATATATTGGAGAAAGATAGTTGACCGTATGAAATATATTGGAGGAAGAGTCCGGGTGGCGGTCAATAAAGGTTTCAAAATAGTAACAAAAAATATTTATTGTAATATGAAATGTCTCGGGATGCTAGGATAATCGCTGAAGGCAATAAGTTAATTAATTAATTTATATTGAGTCCTGCAAAATATTATTATAATTGGTTTCTTTTCCAGGCTTTTTGTGTGTTCACTAGTTTACCAATTAAATAACTTTATAATTATGAGAGATAGTTGACCGTGGATGATAAATGAGGAGAAGATGGTTGGGGGTGCGGTCAATGAAAAACACAAATAAGTACGATTAACTTATTTTAATGTGCCGACGTTTCGGCTAGAGTTTCTAGCCTTCTTCAGGGATAAAAACAAAACAAGATAACAACCACAGTAAGTATAGAAAAATAAAAAAATA
>NW_027113028.1:171910-172662 GCF_000696795.3 Halyomorpha halys | reverse complement strand
GGAGGATTATTAGATAATGAAGGGGAAGCCAGGTTAGAAACAACTGGGTTTGGGTGGTTGGGAAGTTTATCATGGAAGGATTGGTATCTGGTTCTAGCCAAATCAGCAACAAATGGAACATTGAGGTCAATTTTTGGTTGGTGAAATGATTTGGTCAATCCAGAGAAAGAATCCCAACAGAATTTGAGGACTTGAAGGCAGGAGATGAACTTAGGCTTACTGTGGAAGAAAACCCCATAAGATGTATGTATGTATATATGTATATATATGTATGTATATATATATATATACATTTTTTTTTTTTGGGGGGGGGGTCTTGAGAATCAGTCAATAATACAACTTTGTAATAATACATCTTTTGGCAACGTTTCGCAACTTTATTGTTCGCATAGTAATATCCTACAATTAAAAAAACACAGTTTTCTATAACATACATTCTCTTCAAATAATTGTCCCAAAACTACAAGTACTTTTCACTACATAACATTCTCTGACTAATAAATATTAAAATAAAAATATGGTTACAATTTAATGAAAACATTACTTATGGTTTAATACAATTCTTAACTGCATAACTACATTATGATGTTATCATCTTCAGATTTAGAAAAGCACTGAATCAGTTATGTATTTTATTAATATAATTTTTTTTTTCTTTTTTAATTGATAGATTTATTTATTGATAGATATTACAATCTGCCACACAGTTATGGGCAATAGGTAAAAGTGATGAATGATTTCATACATACCAA
>NW_027113028.1:169395-171860 GCF_000696795.3 Halyomorpha halys | reverse complement strand
ACTTCATTTTATTAATTCTATTTTGTAAAATTATTCATTGTATGTGTAAAATTATTCTGTTTATACTTTCTTTTTATATTTTTTTATTTTTCTATACTTACTGTGGTTGTTATCTTGTTTTGTTTTTATCCCTGAAGAAGGCTAGAAACTCTAGCCGAAACGTCGGCACATTAAAATAAGTTAATTATACTTATTTCATTGACCGCACCCCCAACCATCTTCTCCTCATAAATAACTTTATATTTATAAAATGATGTTACCATTAATCATATAACATAATAAGGGGTGGTATTGTGTAATATGATAGTAAATAAACTACATAAAGGGACTAAGTATTTATTTGCAATGATTGATTAGTATTTATTTACTATGATGTTATTAAAATGATTCATGTAAAAGAGTTGCCATAAAATATGATTATTACATTATTACTTATTGACCAATATACTTATAGCTGTTGATTTGAATGATTGATTCCATGAGATGTAGTAGCGTAGATGTCGTCTTCTCCATAAGGGATTGCGTCCAGGGCCCTGTTTCTTAATGAAAGCTTTTAGTATTAGTTCAAAATACAAGTATAGAAACAGCATGTTAATTACACTAATACTTATATTTTTTCATAATGGGGAGGACTATTAGTGATATTACAGGAGTTAAAAAGTACTAAAGTACAAGTTACTATTGTACAAGCCAGTGTAATTTTATTATGTTAAATCTACCATACTAATAGTATTAGTTTGTACTTTATTATGAAACAGGGCTCTGGTCTTAGTGCCCTTTTTACGACTTCGTCTGGTCAAAATTTACCTTGCCCTCTCTTCGGTCCTATTACTTCTGTACCTCTACCGTTTCTGTCTTTGTCCCTACTTGATCCAAAAAGGGTCGTCGCCTTTTTGGAATCCTATTTCTCATTAAGTTACAACGCCTCCTTGGTGAGCGTCTCTCCTAGGTCTTGGGAACCCACTGCCGATCACAGGGTATATCGATCTTTACCTTGCTATGTATCGGCCTTTTTGCAATCCTGGGTATTATTAAGGTGTTTCGTCATCTGCCCCTATACCTGGTCAGGGTATCTGTCTGGGAAGCTTTTAGCATCCTCGGATATGAAAACATCTGTATTAAGTTTGTCACATTACCAGAGGCCCCTGAAAAAATTAGATTGGCTAACCTTTAAGTGTCAAAACACAAAATAGTTGGGACGAGGGACCAGAATCAAATTAACCAGGTGCAGGCCCTTCCTGGACAAGTCAAACTTTTTGTTACACATCCTCGGCCCTGAGGAGAGGAACGCCTCCCTCGGGCGCCTTCGGACATCGATAACCAATCAGAGAAGAGATTTAAAAATAAGGTAACGCCCCAAAAGGGAAGTGGGAGAAAAATACAGAGGAAATAGAGAAGAGCAGACAGAGACACTCAACAGGAAGGCTTAGACGGGGAAGGACCAACAGTCAGGATGCACTTCGACCAGACGAAGTCGTGAGAAGGGCCACCAGATCTGGACATCCCTTATGAAACAGAAGACACCCACGGCACTACATCTCACGGCATCAGCAGCTATAAGTATAAATTAACTAATAAGTATTCATGTAATAATTTATATTTTATGGCAACCTTTATCTGAATCATTTGAATCATTTTAATCATAATAACAAATTGTAAATAAATTCTTAGTTTCTTTATGTAGTTTATATATTATTATATAACCCGATATATCACTCTTTATTATACTATATAATTAATAGTTACAACATTTTATAAATATAAAGGTATTTAATTGGTAAACTGGTAAACACACAAACAGCCTTTGGAAAGGAATCCAATTATAATAATAGTTTTTTAGGACTCAATTTATAATCAATTAATTAATTTATTTTTGGATAATTGCCTTCAGCGATTATCCTGGTATCCCAAGTAAATCTGCTACTAGTACATAGCAACCTGTTAATGGCTTCTGTCCCTTCGGCATGTGTTAACCAAAGTTTCGCCCCACTTTGCAGGGCTTCGTCAGGGCTAAATAAGAAAAAACCAAAATTCAAACATTTTGACATGTATATTTCCTCATATTGTTATTATTAATATTATATTATTTTTAGTTTTTTTATCATACTTTTTATACTTAATAATTGTTTTGAAATGTTTTATATTTTTAATGTTCTGTTAATTATAAAATGTATCTTGTTTTTTTCTTATTTAGCCCTGCCGAATCCCTGCAAAGTGGGTCGAAACATTGGTTAACAATAAATAGATTTTGTTACTATTTTGAGACCTTTATTGACCGCCACCCAGAATAGTCTGAATGAAGTACACAACTAAAAAATAAATAAATAAAAGCAGAAAAAAAATTCAAATTATACAATATATATTGGAGGAAGATAGCTTCCTCCAATATATATTGTATAATTTGAATTTTTTTTCTGCTTTTATTTATTTATTTTTTAGTTGTGTACTTCATTATGGGGCAGATA
>NW_027113028.1:148303-165045 GCF_000696795.3 Halyomorpha halys | reverse complement strand
ATAATGATAAAATAGTATATACAATATTTACAAAATCGACCTGAGGATCCCTGAGCCCACTCTATCCCCCACGTGTGAGGGGTAGAGCAGAGCTCAAAAGATCCCAGCGCATCCCTCTCGCCGCAACAGCCAGTGGAGGCTGAGCAAGTGCGCTAAAGCCGCAAATTAATATAATATAATTGTATTATATTAAGATGTAATGGAAATGTATTATTACAAAGCTTTATCATAATAATTGTCATAAAATATTATATGTATTGCAGGGGAAAATATGATTTTTAAACAGATCAGTTTTTTTTTATCTTGAAACTGTTGTTGAAGGCTATTTATGAATCGTTTTATTTAATTTTTGCTTATTTTTTATTCGTTTTCAATAGTTTGTATTTTTCTGAATAATGTAACCAATTGCAATGTGTTTGAAGATTTACGAAGGAATGCCCTCAATACTTGGAATATCTACTTGTATATCGAAAATTTAACATGCGTTTTACATAATGATAATTATTTATATCGTATTATACATAACCTGAAGATGATCGTTTCACTCTAAAGGTTCATGGATTTACTGAAGAGGGGATGTGCTCTTAAGGACATAAATTTCGGTTTATGTCTAAAGATATTTTCTCTTAGGGCTGTTTACTGTCTGGGCGTTTTACACCTCGTGGTGTTGCACGAATCCGATGTCACGCAACATTTCGAAGAGGTCGGTAAACTGGAATTGTAGTCATGCAGCATGCCTGTACTGGAACAGTATAAATTATAAAACCAAAAATTGTAATAGTTGTAAAATGCTTTAGAGTAGTAAAATTTTAGGAGTCAATTAAAGCAATATATAATTACATCTATATATTGAATAGAGAAAAGTAGATAAAATACAGCAGTATTAATACAATAAGGACCCTCAACCCCTTTTTCCCATCGTGACATCAACCTCACGTACCCTTTGGGCTTAGACGAAACAAAAATATAGTATTGGTCGATTACTATATTACAATCTCTCAAGCGGAGATCACTACACCAAAAAAAATAGAAGGCAATCCTTCCATTCGGCTAATTCGCCCCGCTAAATCCTTTTATTATTTTTTTTTTCGTAACCTCCTCTATTATTAAATTTATACAATAATACATACAAATGCATAATAAAAACGACAAATGTATACTAGCATACTAGTTCCTTGGATTTCTTTGTGGCATTGTAAGGTTCGTTGAATGGTTCAATCAAGGTAGTCAACATGGTGCAGCCAGCACCAGTGCATGCCACTAAACACTGACTTGGCTACAATGCTAAATCACATTGGAAACATTTATTTAACGCGGGAAGAGGTGATTTGGGTCAGAAAATTTGAAATCGGCGTGATACTAGTACTTCACAACTTACGACGTACCTCCATGCAACACCTCCTGCACCATCATCTACAGTACTTATAAGTTAAGGGACCCGACGACCGTATGCGTTAGTACGTGGGTCCCAGAGTTATGAGTTAGTGTACCTTTCCCAGATTTACCATGACTATTGTAGGCCAGTCATATTAGGTACTTGACTCAAACATTCACAAAAAATTAAACAGTTTTTTTTGTTTACTGTTGAACAGATCCGCCACCTTGGATTACATCTGGAGAAACGACAAACCTGGAATCCTCACACAAGATTGAGAAGACAGGAAACTGTACGTCGACTTCGACTATTACAGCACTTGCTAGACAAACGGTCTAAACTTCCAACACATTACAAAAGACTGATCTAGATGACTGTAATAAGGCCAATCTGGACATATGGAGTTGAGCTTTGGGGCTCCACTAAACCTTCGAATTCCTCTCGTATTCAATCCTTACAATCCAAAATCCTTCCTAAAATCCTCAATGCTCCTTACTTTGTCACAAATAAAATCATACATAAAGACCTTAATGTTCCCTTTGTAACTGATCTAGCTCGCATCAGATACCAATCCTTCCATGATAAACTTCCCAACCACCCAAATCCACTTGTTTCTCCTTCATTACCTAATAATCCTCCTAGGTGTCTGAAAAGAAGATGGCCCTGAAACCTAGTATTGTACAAATGTTTTTAGCATACTACGAAGTTTAAACGGGTTAAAGTAATAATACATACTACTGTATTTATATAGGTCTAAAAAATCGGGTATTTGAGACTTAATTAGATAGAAATTATTTTATTTGAATAATAAATCAGTCTCGAAAAAGTGAGAAGATTATATATAAAAAGATTTAAGTTAATTATTTTTACATAATATAAATAAAATTTATAACTTTAAGTTGCTTCAACACCAACTTTACGCACACTCAGGAAAGTATAATTTTAACTATATTTTGTAAATTGTTAAACAGAATGATAAGATCAAATACTTGAAAATGTTTCGAAAAATACGTTTTCAAATTGTTTTCGAAGATTTCTCGAAATGGTTTCGAAAGACGACTTAGCAATCCAGGCTGGTTCTCCGAGTCCCCGTAGATGCGCTGTCTGTTGCCTAACGAGTGCGTGCTACACGCGAGCAAGGCCACTCCCATTACGGGACTGATGTTATTTTTAAATTGCTTCTATCACTCTATTTACATAAAAACAAATATTAATTAAATTAAAGACTGCGTTCGTGACGTGATAGTTTTTGTATACTAGCTGAATCGTATACAATTACTGATTATACAGCCGTGTAATTAATTAGCAGCTTAGGCATACACAGTTCTTCGATATATGAAATTAATTAACATCAGTTTTAATTAATAGAGCTGGCCATTTAGGTATGGTAATACGAAACTATCAATATTTACATTTGCCTACTTCGTCCGACGGGCCATGTAATTTAAAACCACTTTTGTAATTCAATATTGATACACGTTTTCCGGTCGTTCTAGCTATGTTTGTAACAAAAAATAAATAAAAATTATTTCTAAATGAATTTATATGGTAAACTTTTTTACGTAGAATGAATGTAATAAATGAATGAAAAAATAATATTATTCTGGGACATATGTCCCCTAAGAATAAATACATGGGTCATATATTCAGATTTTTATCTAGCAAGTATTCACAAAGTTTCAGATAGTAAAATGAAATTACATTGGGATATTGGCTTTACTGTTGTTTATAATGTTAATGAATATATGCCTGTTTATTTGATTACAGTGATGTGGATGTTTGGTTATACATTAAGTTGAGGAATAGGTGTTGTTTAAAGGAAAGAATGGATAAGGACTGGCGAATGGAGATTGGAAGAGAATTCCAGAAGTAGGTTGCACGTATGACGAAGGATTTGCTGAAGAAGGCGGTTCTATAGAAAGGCATATATAAATCAATCGGTTGGGATCTGGTGTTTAATGAGTGGATGGATGAACGAAGAGTGAGGAGATCAAGGATATAGGTATATTTTTTTGATTTTAAGGAACACCAAGGAGGTATTGCCTTCGGGAGGTTGGATAGAGCCACTTCAACTCGATATACCAGCGGGAGACCTGAGAGCACCTTGGAAATCCAAAGATAAATCTTACAAAGCAATTCATGAGTCTCTTCAGTCTCAACTCTAGTCCTGCAGATAGCCCTCCATAGACCAAGGATCCGTAGTCGAAGTGGGGGAAGACGAGAGAGGATACTAGGAGCTGACAGGTGTTCTGAGGAACGGAATTACAGAATCTTTGGAATTGTTTGAGTACAGTTATGGATTATATTATTCGTGTGATTTGGGAAATGTGGTTATTCCAGGAGGGGTGTTGGTCAAAGGTGACACCAAGGTTTTTTATTGTAGGATATAAGTTGATCGGTTGGTTGTTAAGGAAGAGTAGAGGAAAGTAAGGGAGGGAATGAAGGTGGCGTATAGAACCAATAAGAATGGCCTTGGTTTTTTCAGCGTTCAGCATAACAGTAGTATTGTAAATTAATGGAAATTGTATCATAGTCATAATCGATAAAAGCTGATAAACATGTTGTGTGTTTATTTATTTTAATTTATTTGTTCTCTAACCACTCAAACCCCCTAGTTTCTATCTTGCATCCTCTTCCATTCCTGACAATCCTCCGAGGCGCCTGAGAAGAAGATGTTCACGAGACCAGTTAATGTAAAATGTCATTAGAGTTCTACCAATAGGTAGTTTCTCTACACGCCTGTAACACTCCAATTTAACTTAGATCAGATTTACTAAATGTATTATAATGTACAGTTGTAAATAGCAATAAATAAATATTTAAAAAAAATATATTTTTTGATATTAAAAACTGTATTTAATATATTCACAACAAGTAAATTTGATGTTAGTTATATAATGGTATGTTACTGATCTCGAAGCCATCTTTTTTTTTAGACACCAATGATCATCTCGTAATGAAGGAAAAGGAACGTTAGAAACAAGTGGCTTTGGGTGGTTCAGAAGTTTATCAAGGAAGGATTAGTATCTGGGTCTGGCCAAATCGGCAACATATGGGACATTGAGGTCCTGATAGATGACTTGATTTGTGACACATTATAAGGGTTGTTGAGGACGATTTTGAATTGTAAGGATAGGATACGTGAAGAATTTAAAGGTTTAGTAGAAGTCCAATGCTCAACTTATTATTATTAACTTATTATGGCCTTATTATTGTCATATAAATAAATATTTTGTAAATAATCGGAAGTTTAGACCGTGTGTCTAGTAAGTGATTGAATAATCGACGAGCAGTTTTCTAAAGTGAGGTGTTATTAAGGATACTATGGGGCAGGAAGTCAACTATCATTTTAAATCCGTCTATACGTTGACAATTTACAGCCACATTAGGAACTATCGTTAAAACTCCCATAGTATAGTTGTACAACTGTTAAATAAAAAATTAATGATATATTGGAATTAAATATTTTCCAAAAAATAAAAATAAATCTGTAAATGAAACTATTTTGAAATAAAATAGAAATTTTTAGTTACAATAATGTACTCGGAAATAGTAACTAGAATGAGTTTCCTTCTCTCTGACGTCATAGAGGTTTGACGTCATTCAGCTCTGAGGTCACGAAATCACTAATCAGCATATCTTTGAATGAACAGAACACAAGCATTTTTGATAAAAAATATTGGCATATTAATTTTTTTTTCACTTTTTACTATCATTTTATTTATAATGCTACCATTATATTCGGAGGGCATAAAAACAAGAAAAACTAATTTTAATTACTGACGCACCACGATCATCACGTCAAATTAAATCTTCAGTCAGAAATAAACACTTCATTAATGAAACTGTATAGCCTTAGTCCAAACTTCCTTCTCGGAGGAAAGATGCCGTTCAAAAAAAGTCAGTTTTTTCAACCCAATTTTTGATTACTTATCTGAAAACTATGTATAATTACTTGTCATAATTGATGAGTCTGCCAAGTATAGGTAGGGGAATAAAAATGGTGGCTGTTTCAAAACGTAAAAAAAATTAATTTTTCATTAGAAGCTCCATATCATATGAATTTATTTTGGGAAATCTTTATCTCAAGATCCATGGGGCGTAGAATTGTCTATTAGCAATCAAATTAAAGCTAGTTTAATGGGCTATGAAGTAGTTTATAACGTTTATCTTCGTAGGAGTAGTAGTTTCCATCATATTTGCCAAATTAAATTAACAACATGATCATTTCTTGTTCGTCAAAACGTTTGGTTTATAAATCTATATCACAGAAACCATTGGATGTACAGGTGTCTATCAGCAATCAAATAAAAGCTAGTTGAATGTACAATGATGTAGTTTATAACGTTTATCTTTACAGGAATAGTAGTTTTTATGATATGATATATGAATTTTTCAATAAAATTTTGTTTGAACAACTAGAAAGTAATTTGTTTTGGCAAATATCATAAAAACTACTTATCTTACGAAGATAAATGTCGTAACAACTTTATAGTGCATTAAACTAGCTTTAATTTGAGTGCTAGTACACATTGAGATATATTTTTTCATAAATAAAAACTTTTGTCCGAACTGCTATATATCGACATTTTTGGAATGTAGTTTGTCAAATACTATAAAAACTACTACTCCTATGAAGATAAACTTTGTAAACTAGATTATAGTACATTAAACTTCCTATAGTTTAGGTGCTGATAAACTTCTGTACTATAAATGGTTCCTGAGATATAGATTTTATAAATCAAAACTTATGTCCGAACAACTATATATCGACATTTCATAAATATGTATGAAGCATGCCCTCAACTGAAATTGCCGGACACACTTCATTTTTGGTTAGCTGGTTGGGTTGAAGTGGACTGTATAAATGAAAAAAAAAACAGATAAGATTAAATGAAATAAAATTCTATTGTTTAAGTTACAAATGGTGTAGTGGGTGGCCGAAAGAAAACATTTATGTTTAGATGGTTAGTAAATTTTGAATGCTGGGCTATGGAATTGTAGATATAAAATTGAGGTAGTTGATGATGATGTGGATGTTAGCTATTGATAGATGAACTATGTGGTGGTGAATGGTAATTAACTTACTCCATGGTTCTTTTCCCCTCTATATTCTCAAGCTTCTCTTCCCCTTGCTCCTGAGGACAACTCCAAGGGTTCTACTCACCCATGGTAGATTCCTGATATCAGAGACAAAGAAAAAATGCACTGCTTCCACCCGAAGACAAGATGGCTCTCACCCACTTTAGTCTGGGAAGCTTCTTTTCACAGAGAGTGCTGGAGGAGGTGAGATCCGGCTGTTGGCCACCTGGGGCGCCACTATATCCTGTAGGCCATTATGCCATGATGTTTGTTGGTGCCCTCTCCAATTCAACCTTTCGGTTGCCGTAGGTTAACCGGAACATACCGCCCACCTAAATCGCTCCGGGTGATTTACTTGTTGAGATGAGTTGTGGCTGCAGCAGGTAGGCTGAAATTTACATTGAAAGAAAAACAATACAAAATAAGATTATGCTTATGCACAGAGTGTAAATGTAAACAAAAATGAACTTTGCATCCTAAACAATCATTTAAAATTACTTGTGATGACTTGTTTAGACTAACTTAATGATAAGAAAAAGAAAATATGAATAAGAAAAAAGGAAATTGATTCTTGTGTGGGATAAGGAAAAAATAAACAAAATGTGTGCAACTTCCAGGAACTATGTTGAGGATGCGTCCGCCCACCCTAACAATTCCCGCTCTGCAAGAGTGGATGAAAACTAAGAACTGAAACTTATAACAGAACTAAAGAACCCGATGAATGCTAGTATAAGAGAACAAACAATCACATTGACCTAAACTAAGTACATGAGTCTAAAAACGAACAATAAACCAAAAGAACAATGAATGAACCAAAAACGATTTGCTGATCCCAGCTATATACAAAAAGCATTTTGACCTTATAGAGTGATGGTGGTACTTCTCGAAGTCAGCTTGATTCTGAAACTTTGGCTGTACCGAAGTCACTGAATGTAGAACCTTCTATGGCGAAGTAACAGTGATAAGAGAGATTGCGAATGGGTGTTAAACTCCTCGTGGTTCCTGAGATATATTTTTTTATAAATCAAAACTTTTGTCCGAACAACTAGGAATCGACATTTCATAAATATATTTAGTCAAATATCATAAAAACTACTTCTCTTACAAAGTTAAATGTAATAAACTACTTACATGGTAAACACTCTATAGTGCATTAAACAAGCTTTATTTTGAGAGCTAATAGACATCTGTACGTCTTATGGTTCCTGAAATACATTTTTTTATAAATCAAAACTTTTGTTCGAACAACTATAAATCCAATTTTTTGGCAAATATTTTGAAAATTACTACTCCTACGAAGATAGACGTTATAAGCTACTTTATAGTACATTCAACTATATTTATGTTGATTGCTAATAGACATCTGAACGTCTTATGGTTCCTGAGATATATTTTTTCATAAATCAAAACTTTTGTTCGAACAACTATAAATCCAATTTTTTGGCAAATATTTTGAAAATTACTCCTCCTACGAAGATAGACGTTATAAGCTACTTTATAGTACATTCAACTATATTTATGTTGATTGCTAATAGACATCTGAACGTCTTATGTTTCCTGAGATATATTTTTTCATAAATCAAAACTTTTGTTCGAACAACTATAAATCCAATTTTTTGAAAATTACTCCTCCTACGAAGATAGACGTTATAAGCTACTTTATAGTACATTCAACTATATTTATGTTGATTGCTAATAGACATCTGTACGTCTTATGGTTCCTGAGATATATTTTTTCATAAATTAAAACTTTTGTTCGAACAACTAGAAATCAACTTTTTGGTAAATAACAAAAAAACTACTAATCCTACGAAGATGATCGCTGTAAACCACATTATAGCAAATTAAACTAGGTATATTTTGAGTGCTAATAGACAGCTATACGTCTAATGGTTCCTGAAATATAGATTTCTTACAATAAATTCACTAACTACGGATTTTTCTGTACATTTTTTATGAAATTTTGCTTTTAAAAAAAATGTATCTCGAGAAGTATTGAACGTTGAAAGCTCTGTTTTAGCTCAAATTTTAATAAATTTACTCCAATTTAAATGATGTATTTGGTTGTCTAATTTTCTATGTAGTTTTAACGATATGGTGTTCCGAATGAAAAAATAGTTTTTTTTTTTACGTTTTGAAACAGCCATATTTCTTATTCTCCCTAACTATACTTGGCAGAATCATCAATTTTCACTAATTAATTATTATAAATAGTAATTATAAATAGTTTAATAAAAAAATTAGAGTGAAATATCTAACTTTTTTTCTACTTTTGTGCTCTTTCACTATAAAATAATGAAGGTAAAAAGATAAATATTTTTTCTATTTATATAAACATTGATTAATTATAATCGCAGACCAAAAAAGATATGGCGTGAAGAGAATATTTGTTAAATATATTTTTTAGAATGAATTGCCCTTAATGATCGGTAAAAGAGGTACCCAATTGGCCAAATTACATTCGAAGGAGCCTCCACAAAATCTGGGGCAGACTGAGAAGAGATGGTATCAGCCGAAATGGAGATGTCTGCCTTCTCTTATCAGATGTCATGATGGCAGCTCTTGTCGCTGATAACATACGTAACGGTTGTCATAACCTTCCTCAGATTTCCACGATCTAGATAACTCACTCAGTCGCTTAGCTGTAATTAACTTAGCTTTTTTTATTTTGTTTCAATTTTGGTTCAAAAAGATATCAAATAGTTTATCTTTTTTACTTTTACTTTTCTATATAGACCTTGATGTTCCATTTGTAACCGATCTAGCCCGAACCATGTATCAATCCTTCCATTACAAATTCCCTAAACACTTAAACCCATTAGTTTCTCCTCTTTTGTTCCGGATAATCCTCCGAGGCGTTGGAAAAGAAGAAGGCCTCGAGACCTTATATTGTAAAAATGTTTTTAGAGTGCTACCATTGGATAGTTTCTCTACATGCTTGTACCATACCATTATGATTTCCTCAAATTTACTTGGTGTATTTATGTACAGTTGTAAATATCAATAAATAAATTTTTAAAAACAAAAAACTTTTCAATATGTGGAATATATAGTAAGGAGTAGTGTAGTATTTAAAAAAAATTAATTCGAGTATTCGACGAAAGGGCACGTTTTGAGATTTCCTTAAACCAAATAAACATGTCTTGTTAAATTGTATGTATTATTTATTTATTTTTTAAAATTTTTCGCATTTACTACAAAAACTTATTTTACAACAGGATAATCGAATCAATTAGAACGTAGAATATTGAGCTTTGGGGCTCCACCAAACCATCAAAATCACCGTGTATCTAATCCTTATAATAATAATTTTAATCCAAAATCCTCCGTAAAATTCGTGACTCTCCTTATTACGTCATAAATATATTCCTCCATAAAGTAATGATTCGACTTATTTATTTGAATTGAACCATTGAAATAACAAATGATACACAACAGATAGATCAATTTCCTTTAATGATGGTTCTGGTAGCAATGGCATTAAACTTCTAATGAGACAGGGCACAGTAAGTTTCAAAGCCGAGAATTGAAACCACACCTAGACAAGATCATTAAACGAAGTTACTTGCAATCTCAAAGGATAATTAGTGCGAAGTTTAGTTGATCCACTGATACTGCATCATTTGAGAGTAGAAAGTTACTAGGAAGGAACCTATTATTTTGAGTAATTTTGCAATTAAAATTAAGAATATCCATCCGTCAATAAAAATACAACGGCTATGATTCTTCTGATGTATTTTGTATTTTTTTTACAGTAAATAATGAACGAAATGTGTTTATTTATATACAAAAAATTGATCTATTTAAATTATTAATAACACTTAGACAGTGGAAAAAATACCTATGTGTCTATGCCTGTATGAAATTTTAACTAAAACACATAAATAACAAAAAAAAAAAAAAAACTTATACACGCTTAAAAAAATAAACTAGTCAATAATTTAAAACAACAATGTGGTATTTATGTTGAAAAAATCAACAAATTGTGGTGATCAATAACTGCAGCCTGGAGTGAAGCCAAAGTATGCAGTTATTGATGATAATAACACTGGTTCTGATGCTTACTGAGTGGACTACATAATGGGACAACAAATATATTTAACACTATTGAAATTTATATTGGTTATGGAACTATTGACTATTATATAGATATAAACTATGTTCCTCAAGGTAGTATACTCAGTCTCATCCTCTACACCGTATATACAGCTGATATCCCAACAAATCCTAACACTATCCTCACCACGTAAGCTGATGACACATGAGTGCTCACAGTTAATAATAAACCTTTGATTGGATCCCAAACTCTCCAGTCCCATATTACAGTCCTCGAAGAATGGTGCCGAAATTGGAGGATAAAAATAAATCCCATCAAATCAACTTTACCCTTTGTCGTAAACCTACCGACTGCCCTACAGTATATTTTAATAATGTGGCTCTTAACCCTATAGAACAAGGTAATAACCTTGGACTCCATCTTGACAAACGACTAACTTGGAATCCTCACACAAGACTGAAAAGACAGGAAACTGCACGTCGATTCCGACTATAACATCACTTACTAGACAAACGGTCTAAACTTCCAATTCATTACAAAAGACTGATCTACATGACAATAATAAGGCCTATTTGGACATTAGGAGTTAAGCTTTGGGGCTCCACTAAACCTTCGAATTCCTCTCGTACCTGATCCCTTCAATCCAAAATCCTTAATGCTGCTTACTTTGTCACAAATTAAGTTATCCATCAAGACCTCAATTGTCCAATAACAGATACCAATCCTTCCATGCTAAACTTCCCAACCACCCAAACCTACTTGTTTCTAAACCTGGCTTCTCCTTCTTTACCTGATAATCGTCCTAGGCGTCAGAAAAGAAGATGACGTCGAGATCTACTCTAAAAATGTTAATGGATTTCTATCAATGGGTAGATTCCCCACATATTTTAATCACGTTATTTTATCACTGACAGCAAATTTAATTGTTGTATATATTTTTATACAGTTTTAAATAACAATAAATAAATTTTAAAGAAAAGTATTGTGGTAAGTAAAAATTGTTTTGTGGGCACACCGCATCAAATTTTTATTATTATATATTGTGTTTCCATTATTTTATTTAAATCCCTTTATATGTTTAGAAAAATGATAGTTCCTAATTTTGAATTGGTGCTATAGTTCGCTAAAAATTAATAAAGATTAAATCAAAACAACATTATTGCTCTAAATGATAAGTGAGTTGTGAAATATTCATAATGCCTCGCCTCTTATTTATCGTCATTGAAAAGTCGTAACATTTCTCCTTTAGGTACATTACCAAAATTTAATAATTAACACGTAACTTAGACAGGTATTGTAATGTAGTGTGTAGATTATGTTAACTAACGCAGATTAGGGAGTGAACTTACTATAGTAGTCCGGGCGTGGTATGCATAGATTACTACTCAAAGCTCTAGTAGTTGCTACATAAGATCATGTAATTTAATATTCAAGAGACACTTTGGCTTGTAAACTAACTAAACCCGATTCTCCTCAGATCCAAGTTACACCATATACAGCAGAACTTCCGTAATATTTAGAATTTTAAAGTGTATAAGGATAAGAACGCTTGCGTTGGAACAATGTTTTTTACCATAATAAAAAAAAATTAAGCATCAAACTCCTCTACTGAGATATTTACCTTTCAGCTTATTTTAGGAAAGCATATGCAAAAGTGATTTAATTATACATTCAAAAATTTAATTTCTTTTAATTTTTTCATGTTTTATAATTTTATATACTTATTATTAGAGTGCTACCAATGGGTAGTTTCTCTACACGCCTGTAACACTCCAATTTAACTTAGATCAGATTTACTAAATGTATAATAATGTACAGTTGTAAATAGCAATACATAAATATTTAAAAAAATATATATATATACTAATTATACCATTTTAAGTAACATTTAAAACCTGCAATAATTACTCGTATATATCATTTCGAAAACATATAGCTAACATATGAATTATTTTGAAAAAACAGTATATATACATATTTAGTATAGAACTGAAAATAAATCGTACTGCGCAATGTATGATATTGCGCAGTACGATTTATTTTCAGAATCAACATGGATACGCACATACACCAGTATTACACCGAGCTGAAGTGGCTCTATCCATCCTTCCGATGCCAGTATTTCCAAGTTTCCTTTTTATTCCAAGTAATTAATACTCAGTGTCCCTCCTATATCCTAGAAAACGTCAAATTCTCAGTCTAATCCCGTACAACCAGGTCCCGTTTATCTGAAATGTACTCTCTTCTTCACCGAACTGCTGCGTTTGATAAACAATAAGCCTTACATATGTCTGCCAGCACTCAACACGACGGGAATTACACTTACTATAACGTAGTTTATTTCACGTATCTTCGCAAGGGTAATATTTTTTATGATATTGGCATATAAATATTACTTTTACTCAAGATATTTTGTCCAAACTAGTATAAGTAAATATATTTGAGCAAGTACCTTATAAGCTACTACCCTACCACTCCTACGAATATAAACGCCATAAACTACTGTGCAGAAAGTTAAACTAGCTTTAATTGCCTGTATTGCAATAACAATTTAACAATAATCCATGTTTTCCAACGATGCCCATATTTCACCCCACACCTCAATAGCTTGGGACTAAACCAAGATATCTCAAAGACCCTTGGAGACGATGATAAGGTAATAAAATTGGTGTTTCCGTCTTTGAAATCACAAAATTTAATGACAAAAATATAACTTGATCGGAAGGGAAAAAAAAATAATAAAATAAATAAATAAAATAATAAATAATCAAATTAAAAAATAAAATATAAATGGCGTTGATGACGAATATGATGGCATTGAAGTTTGGTCCCACTGAACAAACTAGCTTTAATTTGAGTGCTAATAGACATCTGACTTCTGATTTTTTAGTGCATTTTTTTATGAAATGTTGCTTTTTAAAAAGCTATATCTCGAGAAATATCGAACGTAAACATGTCTGTCTATTATTGCTCATATCTTAAAAAATTTACTATTCTTTAAATAATGTTTTATTAGGTTTTCTATTGTTTTAAAGACAAGGAGTTTCGAAAGAAAAATTAATGATTTTTAACAATTTCAAACATCCGCCATTTTTTATCCCCTCTAACTATACTTGGCAGACCCATCAAAATAGTTTTCATTAAAGTAATAAAAAATTGGGGGGAAATAACTGCCCTTTTTATCCTCTTGGGCTCTTGTACTATATGTCTAAATGTGACATATCATGATGGTTATGTCTAATATGTCACCTAGAGCAAATTTACTAGTTGTTTATATATTTTTATATAGTTGTAAATAACAATAAACAAATAATAAAATAAATAAAAAAAAGGTTAAGCGCTTGAAATTGAAAAACGGCGTGAAACCCTCCACTCCCGCCCCTCATGGTAACGTTACTTATCTGACTTTTTAAACAGACAATTATAGCGAGTAGGTTGGTCGATGTACGACATGTCACAATCTCACAAGAGATCATAACACCAAAAAAAAGGTAAACCTTTGCTATGTATTAGTAGCAGATTTACTTGGGATGCCAGGATAATCGCTGAAGGCTATTATCCAAAATAAGTTAATTAATTGATTACAGATTAAGTCCTAAAAAACTATTATTATAATTGGATTCCTTTCCAAAGGCTGTTTGTGTGTTTACCAGTTTACCAATTAAATACCTTTATATTTATAAAATGTTCTTACCATTAAGTATATAGTATAATAAAGAGTGGTATATTGGGATATATAATAGTATATAAACTACATAAAGAAACTAAGTATTTATTTACAATTTGTTATGATTCAAATGATTCAGATAAAGGTTGCCATAAAATGTAGATTATTACATGAATACTTATTAGTTAATTTATACTTATAGCTGCTGATGCCGTGGGATGTAGTGCCGTAGGTGTCTTCTGTTTCATAAGGGATGTCCAGGTCTGGTGGCCCTTCTCACGACTTCGTCTGGTCGAAGTGCATCCTGACTGTGGTGGTACTTCCCCGTCCAAGCCTTCCTGTTGAGTGTCGTCGTCTCCTCTTCTAAATTCCCTCTTGTCTTTTTCTCCCACTTCCCTTTTGGGGCGTTACCTTATTTTTAAATCTCTTCTCTGATTGGTTATTGATGTCTGAAGACTCCCGAGGCAGGCGTCCCCCTCCTCAGGGCCGAGGATGTGTAACAAAAAGTTTGACTTGTCCAGGAAGGGCCTAAACCTGGTTAATTTGATTCTGGTTCCTCGTTACAAACTATCATTTTTGTTAGAACACTTAAAGGTTAGCCAATCTAATTTTCTCAGGGGCCTCTGGTAATGTGAGAAACTTAATTGAGATGTTTTCATATCCGGGGACTCAGTAAGAGACTCCTACCCTAACCAGGTATCGGGGACAGATAGCAAAAAACCTTAATAAAGGACATATTGTTGAAATCATGGCTAATTCCTCGATACATAGCACCTTCCACGCCGGACCCGCCCTACTAAGACCCCCGGGAGCGACGGTCCTACATAACGTTTGAAATATTAGCTTGCAACGGGAAGAGGAAACTTTAAAATAGTAAAATGGATCAATATTTAACTATCTTAAAGTCTCCTTTTGATCAGACATGTCGTACATCGACTAAACTACTCGCTATAATTTTCTTAATGTTTTTGTTCTTTTAGAACATTTCTACCCCTCTTGTTTCCATTGGAGATGAATAATATTCTCAAATATATAACATATTCGAGAAGACACTATATGTTCAAAAGCATTTTTTTGAAATTAGCGTTTCCTTGCTGTTGGTACAGATATAATCATTAAATGTCAATGATATATTATTCCAGAAAGCAGAAGAGCGGGCTTATCTTTTCGGTTCTTAAAAGAATCTCTAAAGAGTAAAAAGTATTTCGGGATCCAGCTTTATTTATGTTGTTTACTTCATAATTGATTTTTAATTAGATTCAAATTTACCAAGTCAACTTTAGAAAAATGCTACAAAATCTTCCATCGAGTCGACTCTTTCGGGACCCTGATGTCTCCAAACCTTATCTCCAAGAAATACACTGATGATTCTTTCATTGACCCACATGAAGAGCTCTAACGACGCAAGTCCCTCAAATTGCTACCGATTTACTCTTCGTTTATCCAAGATAGCATTCACATACTTTTCACAAGAATTTATTCACGTAGGTCATTAGTAATATAATTATATAAATATGAGATGATGGATTATAGACAGCCTGTATACCCCTCCCTAATCTCAGAGTAAAATATCAAATCAGACTGTTATGCTGCTCTCAGAATCTGTAAAGTACTTAAAAGTATAAATAACCACAATTTAATCAATAATTTAAATAACTTTTATTCGGTCGTTCGTTTCTCATTGGGTTTCATTTTTTATTACTATATATTAACCAGATTATGGAAAAACCACCTTGAAACACGATTAAGCCTGTATTTTTTAATATAAAATTATATAAAAGTAAGAATATATCACTTTTTTCTGCATATATACATTCTACATTTTTGTAATGTTTCAGCCTTACCTACCTCTACTGGCCATTTCCAAACATTTTTTTCTTAACCCCAGTGACAATATTAAAATTTATTTTCAAATATACAACTCTTAGAAAAATACGTAATGATTAATTTATTTATTTATTATTTATTTATTTAATGTGATTTACATCTGTACAAGTAATCAATGCAATAAGTAAATATGTTGTATGTTTCATTTACACTTGAAAATCTTGGGAAGGAACCACCCATTGGTGGTAATTCAAGCATTAATTTAAATTAGAAAGTCCCGTGGCCATCTTCTTTTCAGACGCCTCGGAGGGCGTTATCAGGTATTGTTAAGGATGAAAGATTAAGAATTAATGGGTTAGGATGGTTAAGGTGTTTGGAATGAAAAGACGCATATCTGTTTTGGGTCAAATCTGCAACGAATGGGATGTTAAGGTCTTTGTGAATGAGTTTATTTGTAACGTAATAAGGAATGATTAATTTAGGATTTTACTTTTTTCTATTTTTTTTTTTATTTTAGAACATTTTTTTCCCTTGTGGCTTTTATATCAAAAATGTATTTAATAGGAGTGAAATGTAGTAAGTAGCTCAGTGGTGAGGCATTGTGCTACTAGCTCCTACTAGGTCCTTGGTTCCCTGAAATCTTCTTCAAGTCAATTTATATTATATTCTTTAACTTAATTCTCTCTCTCTCTCTCTCTCTCTCTCTCTCTCTCTCTCTCTCTCTCTCTCTCTCT
>NW_027113028.1:137771-146362 GCF_000696795.3 Halyomorpha halys | reverse complement strand
TTTGGCCCGAAAAAGAGATCATTTCTTTCATTATTCTCTCTCTCTCTCTCTCTCTCTCTCTCTCTCTCTCTCTCTCTCCCCCCCCCCATCTCCCCCTCTCGCCTTATCCTCTTTCTCTCAAGATTTTTTTATAGGAAACAGTATCATGAAACTGGATGTACAGACAGGTACACAGAAATCTTGTATTTAAGAGGTAGACGAAAGAAAGCAGGATGAGGAGATTAAAGACGTATGAACTGAATGGGTAGGCTTGAAGGAGTTATTGTCATGGGAAATATGGATACAGCCACCTTTGCTGGGATTACGAGTGAGAGATGTGAGAACTTTGGAAGATTGCTAAAATTAATCATATGGAACATCAAATGAAAAGTGGGTGAGAAAAAGGAAAGAACTAGATAATGACGGGTACTTCGATGAAATGAACCGCAGAGTCTAAGGAGCTGTTTGAAAAATGAAATGGGTTTTCGGGTGATTTGTTAAATTTGGTTATTTCAAGTTAGATGGTGAAAGACTGATATTACAATATACAATGAACAGCTTAGTATACGTTGAATAGTCAAATTGAAAAACGCGCTTTCACTTGTGTAGGTCAGTTATCAGTAATAATTAACTGTGTAATTATGAGAATTTAGGTTAGACATTTACTAAAAAGTATTAACTTTTCTTACAACATGATAGGGTAGGTTGAATTTCACTAGGACCTGTCAACCCTCACTAGTGAAAACTTATTTTGACTATTAAACTTACTATGACTAGTGGATATCAATATTTCTGGAAACATCAGCTATTTATCACTGTAACATATAAAATGTTCATATCATAGTTATAATTGATTATTCCCAAATACTCCATGTGAGATGGCAACACTGCGTGGGCAACACTGACAAGCGAGAGCAAGGGAAGGTTTTTTTTTGTTTTTCGTGGACAGTGATAATAAAAGTGAGAGTGCGTATATTTATCCTAGTTCGCTGAAAGTTATTTTAGTTGTAATTTGACTTCTGAGTTGTGAGGGACTCTTTCTGTTATTATTGCGATTATTCTCTAACCATTAATCTATGGTTTTGTTTATTCTTCATCTCTCTTATTTCTCCATTTGAAAAAAAGACTATAGCCCCTACACTCCATATTGTGAAAATTTGAATTGAATAAGAAATATTTTCTCAAATGATAAATTACTCTCAAAATCAATTGCCCTTAAAAAGATAAATGAATATGTTCGAATGAATGAAAACAATGAATTAGAAAAAAAAAACTTATGAAATGATTAATGGATGGACCACCCATCCCTATATCATCATTAGGAACCATTCAATACAGCATATAGTCAAGAAGGGCTTCGGTTTCAGAAATTTGTACAAAATATAGTTCTATATTTTAAAATATACTAGACTAGCTCCTGAAAACATAATATTCAAATTGAATAATGACCCACCATTAAATTTTTTAAAAACAACTTTCCTTAAAAATAAATTATATATATATTTCGCGCCGAGGCGACATATTTCCGTGACAACGTATACTCTATGCTAATATTACATAAATATAAATTAAAATCAATCCAATGTTATATATTTGAAATAATAAACCAGTTCATATATTGAATTCAGATATTTATTTTTGCTTGGTTATACATTAATTAATTTTTATACATATGATATAATATCCATATGTTAAACGAAGTCAATTTCCGTTACGGGACACTTTTTCTAACATGGCATCCCGCAAAATGATTTAGAAGACGTTGTCACGTCAAAAAGAAACAAAACAACTAAAAATATATTGATAATATAAGATAATTAGATAACAATAAAGTAAGTTAGAGCTAAAAATTATGTAAAAAAAAAAATTAAATTTGTACCGCTACAATCCATAAAGGGTCAGAGGTGCAATACTTTGTAAGGAAGTATTGTTACTAGCCCGACGGTTATGGAAGGAGGTGACTCGGTCAGAATCACGCTCGACCGCCATGTTTTTACTCAATTAAGGGTACCCACTTTATGAGGCTGGGTGGACTCCGGAGGCCTCCTGAATCCACAGGGATGATTCAAGGGCTACAGGTAACAGATAATAATTATCTGCCACAGCCGGATTCGAACCCGGACCCTTGGAGTTAGTAATCTATTGCCTTACCAATGGGCTACCCACTCTCACCCAAGAGAATAAGTATATAGAAATGAACACAAAGAAAGAAAAATGAGATGTAATAATGTTAATTTTTTTTTTGTTTTGTACTATTGTACATATCAGTAATATATATTAGGGGTATTCATGATATTTAGTTTAACATGTTAAAGCGTGTGAAATGGAAAAACTCATGTTAAATGGAGAAATATTTCCTTCTTTTACTATGTTAAAACGATATAACATGTAACATGGTCGAGAGTCTGTTATTAGGTCTGTTAAATGGAGAATGACGTCACGCAACAGACCAGATGAGCTCGTCACCATTTTGTTTGCTGTCATTGTAACAAGCAATATAGCATTATACGTATTACTTGCTCGTAGTTTGTGTTTTGATTGTATTGGATGTTTTTATAACTAATAAAGCAAGGGATGACAGTAATAATTTAATGACAGTTGTCAATTAGCTCATCTTGATTCTCTTCCTCACAAGTAAGAAGATCAACGAGACACCCAGTAGCCAAATGTTCACATAACTTCAACTTTCTATTCAATTTAGGCATGTTGTAATAAATTCCTTCAATCAAAACTTAGAAGTAAACAATAACATGAAGTTTTGGAAGGAAAGGTTATAAAACAAGTTGCTCAGAAGATCCGCTTGTAGCTCTTATACATTTAACATTACATTAAATAGGGCTGCTAACAATGCTCTACTTATAATATTTAACATGGTAAAACATTTTACATTTAACACAACATCATGAATACCTATTATAACAAATAATTTCGAATAATACATGCTTAGGATTGGCAGAAATAAAAAAAAAGAATAGTTATTTGTGTTTATCACCATTAACCACACCCTCCGACCTTCTCCTTCACATTATTGTTGTTATTGAGATCCTTAAGGAAAATTTTCAGAATAAGATTCTGACATCTGCTTTCTTAATGCAAAATGTCATCTGATCAAAAATAGAGATGTTTTTTAAGTTTTTTTTATTTAAAAATCGCCAAAAAACAATTTTAATTTTTTTTCTTTACACTTCGTCGCTGCTCTTACCCCTATAGAACAGATCCGCTACCTTGGACTACATCTGGACAAACGACTAGCCTGGAATCCTCACACAAGACTGAAAAGACAGGAAACTGCACGTCGATCTCGACTATTATAGCATTTACTAGACAAACGGTCTTAACTTTCAATTCATTAAAAAACACTGATATACGTGAATATTATAAGGCCTATCAAGACATATGGAGTTGAGCTTGGGGGCTCCACTAAACCATCGAATTCCTCTCGTCTGCAGTCCTTACAGTCCCAAATCCTTCGTAAATCAGGACATCAATGTTCCATTTGTTGCCGATTTGGCCCGAAAAAGAGATCATTTCTTTCATTATAAACTGCCTAACCACCCAAACTCACTAGTTTCAAACCTTGCTTCATCTTCCATTCCTGACAATCCTCCGAGGCGTCTGAAAAGAAGAAGACCACGAGACCTGCTAATGTAAAAACGTGATTAGAGCGCTACCAATGGGTAGATTCCCTACACGTTATACTCCATTATAACTGAGTTCAAATTTACTAAATGTATTTATATATGTATTTATTTATTTTAGGAGAATTGTTTCCGATAAATGTTTCTCTTTGTTCATTCACTACCTGAACGATCATTGAAAAGTAATTTAAAGTAGAAAAATAAATTAATCCACTACGAGAAATATGACAAGAGAACGACCCTGAAACTAATTGAGAAATCAGTTTATAAACTTTGAATGTTCACATTGAAAGTATCGAATGAAATTCTCCGTCCTATTTATACCTGTCGTAAATAATTCCTCTAAATCTCGTCTTACTTTTCTCAGACACTTGTACACGGTTAAATTGGTTTTGGCACTCTGCTCTGCAGGATAACTTGGTAGAGGTAATATTTCCTCGCAACTTTTGGTGCCAGATTTACATCACCCTCATGAAGTAAGATGGTTTCATCAACAGAGTACTAACTCCATACAATAATACATAAACTGATTTTTTTAATATATAAAAAAATTACTTAATTTAAAAAAGTGAATTACGTAAAAAAATAATTATAATGTGATGAAGATTGTATTCTTCCCGAAGTAAAAAAAAAAAAAATTGTATTGATGAGGGTAAATTATCTTTTGACTCAAGAAAAGTTTTAACACTGCCTTAATTGTTATCACTACGTATAATACAAGACCCCAGTGGGAAAAAAAACAGTTATTTCAACCCGATTGTTGATTACTTGTATTTAAACTATGTATAATTACTAGTAAAAATTGATGAATCTGTCAAATATAGATTGGGGGAATACAAAATGGCGACTGTTCCATAACTTTTTTATTTATTGATATTTACAACTGTATAAAAAATACAACAAGAAAATTTGATCATAATGACATAATGATAATGATATGATACAGTATGTAGAGAAACTATCCAGTAGTAGAACTCTTAAGAACATTTTACAATATAACGTCACGAGGCCATCTTCTTTTCAGGCGCCTCGGAGGATTGCCAGGAATGGAAGAGGAAGCAAGGTTAGAAACTAGTGGGTTTGGGTTGTTAGGGAGTTTATAATGGAAGGAATGATATCGGGTTCGGGCTAGATCGGTTACATAAGGAACATTTAGGTCTTTTTGGATGGTTTTATTAGTAACAAAATAAGGAGCATTGAGGATTTTACAAAGGATTGGATAAGAGAGAAATTTGAAGGTTTAGTGGAGCCCCAAAGCTCTACTCCGTATGTCCAGATGGGCCTTATTACTGTCATGTAGATCAGTCTTTTTGTAATGAGGTGAAAGATTAGGCCGCTTGTCTAGTAATTGTCAAATCTGCGTGAAGTTTCCTGTCCAGTCTTGTATGAGGATTCTAGGTTAGTCGTTTGTCCTCATGTAGTTCAAGGTAGCCGATCTTTTCTACAGGGGTAAGAGCAACATTATTAAAGTATACTGTAGGGCAGTCGGTAGGTTTACGACGAAGGGTAAAGATGATTTGATGGCATTTGTGGAAAAAAAGTAGTTTGACTCCTAAATCCGAAAAAATCATTGTAATTTTTTTTAAGGAATGAAAAATTCGTAGGTTTAGTGGATCCCCAAAGCTTGACTCCATTACTAAATAATAAATCAGTAGTAGTGTCGCTCCTAATTCGTCCAAAAGGGTCTAAGGGTTCATCCTATGGTAGTTTTTAGTTCTTGTTATAGTCTCGTATTCAACTTAAGGAGTATATTTTATCTATGAATCCAGTGAGAAACGCGACTTCGAAATATCGAGTTTTTCAACTGTCGAATTTCGATTTATTTATTTTTCGCCGCTCTGCTCTTCATTATATCTAAATAATAAATCGATAATGATGAGCGAGACGGAATAAGATGCCCGCGGGCATTGGAAGCCAGGCGAAGACAAGAAGGAGCAGAAACTAAGAGAGCCGTTAATTAAAGCGGAGGGCGGCTGAGGTTCGATAGAGGGCGAATGCGCATGCGCCACTCCCTCGCCGTGCCAGTCCGCCAATGCCGCTCAGTCTGCCGCCGGCATCCGCAGTGTGTGTGTCTCTGTCTCTCGTGTTCCTGTTTGCGTCTTATACGTCCTCTCAATCTTCGCAACGCTAGCCTCGTAGTCTCCCATCTGGTTTGTATTAATGTTTTTGTCATAAGTCTCTTATTATTAATATTACAACTTATTTCATTCATTTTGTGCAGTTATAATATAATAGAGATTTTTATAATGAGAACATCATAATAAGGGTCTTGCTACAAAACTTACATTTCACAAAAAAAATAAATAATAATAATGCATTTGAGGTGATAGAACTTAACTCCATAAAATAAATTTATTATTTTCATTATTAATTCTATAATAATTCAACATTAAACAAATCGTTCAGAAGAGAATGACGATTTTATTAAGATGTTGTGTTTTTACACTATTACAGTACGATTTTAAATTTAAAACAAAAAATGTTATCTAGTACATTTTTGGAAAGTACTAATATCGTAGGTGGTCATTCTGTCAACTCTGCCTCATGGGTCTACTGCAAAACCCATAGTCTCCACTTAAGCAAATGGTAAGCACGAAGAAATACTAATCAGAAAAAAAAGATAAATTTTTTTAAAATTTCAGTTTGTTTGTTTATTTATTTTCTGAAATGCGATTTTTTTAATTTTATTAAATTATTGTGTTTTTAAATTACTACTACACTAGAAGTTGAAACCGGAGTCATTGAATGCCACATATAAAAGGCCTAACGCCAAAACACATTTAAGAAGATAAAAAAATGTTTTCATGTTTAATATTAATATTTAAATTTCTCGGATTGGGGAATGTGAGGCTTGCAACTAGACTATGCATATGGATCTTTCAGCTTGACAGTAAAGACGTTACGTACGTAGTTAGTGAGTAATATTTAACACAAACAAAAATTTATATCATCCATACTCCGTTATATACTGTTATAAATAATAGTTATCATATCCATTTCTCTGTAGTAACTTTTTTTTGTAGAATGAAATTCTACATTGCTACATAAAAAATAGTTTTGCACTATTTGAGGAATTTTTTTACCACCACATGGGCGATCTTCTTTAACAAAAAAAATCAGCTTTCCGACATTGTTTCAAAATTAATTTCATTTTTTTCAATTACTTTTCTTTAGGAAAAAAAGCGTTAAAAATCAACACTTTCAATAAATATTTAACATGTCTACTCGAGATACTAACATAATAATTTACTAAAAGTAGATATACTGAATTTTGTAATATTTAAAAAAAAAGAAACCTCTTTTTATAGTAATTTGATATTTTTTTTTTTTTTACGTTCATTATAAAATTTTCTGAAGTAGAGAATGTTATTTTTGCAGTTTGAATATTCATATGAGCTTTCCAATTTGACAGAACGAAGTAACTCCAATTTCTGCATTATTCACAGAAGTACTTTCACGTTACTATTTACATTTGATGTTGCAAATTACTTACTTATTTTATTTCTATAAATGTTTTACAGTAATATAAAAACTTAATAAAATTAAAATAATATTATTGAGATTTAATTCAGAATTATTGTAGAATCGATACTAAAATATTTTTAAAAAAAATGATTTTATTAATAAATATATTCTGCCAATTAAAAGGTAATATCGCTGCTCTAGAAGAAATACGATGCAACATTAAAATTTTTGTGAAATTGACTATATTATGTTAGCGTGTTCAAAAATCGATTAAATGCATTTTTGAGCCCGCCAACAATGTAACTTCAGAAAATTTTACAGCTGGGTCATTGTTCCTCTGTTATGTGCTAAGAATCTAAACTTTTTATTGTTGTAGAAAATTTTTTTTTAATTCAATTAAGATATATGAGTAAGACGTTTTATAATGGTTGTATATGTCCCAGAATAAAGTTATTTTTTCATTTCATTTCATTTCATATATGTGAGGCTTTGAGTCGTGAGAATAACGAACTCTCTAAAATCAGTTTGTATTTGCTGCATAGATTTCATGATGATTTAGCACGAATGATGAATAGCAAAAATAGATTTATTATTGATATAATTAGTCGGCACAGAGGTGGCGTCAACTATTCTACTCAAATTATTGTTAAAATGGAAATTAATCATAAATTAGCATTTTTTAAATTATTCTTAATTCTAAATCAAATCTCTTTAAGACAGGGTTGTACTAATACCTTTTTTATATTTTATGGTGGTATATTTTTTTTATATTCTTACATTACTCAGTATAATCTCAAGTTATGTAGGTATTAATTTAATTGAATAAAATTTATATGATATCTTGGAAAGTCATTCGTTGCATATAAATATTGTAATTTGTAAAATTAAAAATTATATATGTGAAGAAGATGGCGGTAGGAGGAGGGGGGTGCGGTTAGCAAATAAAAAAATTTTTTTATTCGTTTTGACCTGAATTTCGGTTCTTCATCAGGACTAAAAAAAAAAGAAAAAGAAAAAAAACGAGACTTAAAAATTAAAAGAAATTTATTTTTATTTAATATAATTTTAAGTTTCTCTGAATGATGATTGCTGTCTCTTTTTTGTTTTTTAGCCCCAATGAAGACCTGAAATTCTGGTCGAAGCGTTCGCAGGAATAAATATTTTTTTTGTTTATTTGCTGACCGCAATTAAACAAATAACTGTTACTGTTTACAATTAACTTTGATAGGATTTTTAATAATAAAAGAAATAATAATTTAGAGCAAAATACAATTAGTAATAAATTGATTATATGCCTGGCCTGATTGTAGGGAATTTTAAATAATATTGTTGATAAGGGAGTGATTTTTATTGTCCCTGATGATTGTTGATAAGTGATATCAGTGTTTATATTAATTGCAATTCAAAGTATTTATACCTAAATGAAATAGTGACATAAATAAGTTATTAAGCATAGAATAAGGCAAACTAATTAATAAATTTATATGATTTCCTAGTGTTTTACTGTCT
>NW_027113028.1:131073-137698 GCF_000696795.3 Halyomorpha halys | reverse complement strand
ATAGATATATAGTTGACCGTATAATGAAGAAGATGGTCAGGGGTGCGGTCAAAAGAGAAATAAAAATAGTATACAATTATTTATTTTCCGACGTTTCGTCCCGCTTTGAAGAGCTTCATCAGAGCTGTTCAAATTCATAGCTTGATAACTTTGTTGTAGTGAAGAGTTGTGGAAGATGTATCTTCTTAGAGCCCCGTAGTTTTTGCATCATATTATATACATAAATAGTTGACCGTATATTTTCAAATAATGAAGAAGATGGTCATGGTTTCGGTCAAAAGAGCAACAAAAATATAGTTGGCAAAAACTATTTATTTTCCGAAGTTTCACCCCTCTTTGTTGAGCTTCAGCAAAGTCTCTATAACTATTACCTTGAACATCCCTTATAAAGCGCTTCAAACGTCGGAAAATAAATAGTTGTAAGTTATTTTTGATTTTACCATTTATATGTTGACCGTAAAACGATAGGGTTGCGGTCAAAAAAGGAACAAATAGTTTTTTACTATTTAATGTCCGACGTTTCGCCCCGTTTTGCAGGGCTTCATCAGGGCTAAAAAGATACAAAATAACATTCAAGAACATTACAACAATAAGGTAATTTGAGCTAGGATAAATATTATGTAAAAATAAAATGATAAGAAATTAAATATAAATAAAAGGAAGGAAGACGTGAAATAGTATCAATACAAAATAAACAATGATAAGAATAATAAAAAAAAGTAACAATGGTAAGAATAAATTTTTTTAAAAAAATACGTAAAATATAAGGTTAAAAAAAAGTACAGGAGACGTTTATAAAACAAAAAAAAATGAAGAAGAAAGTAGAGATTAAATAAACGTATTAAAAGAATAAATATAAATAAAAACAATAATAATGATATTAAATGACAATAAATGAGCAAAGAACAGACCACCTACCTGTTCAAAGCTTTGAGCTTTTGTCTTCCTTCCTTTTATTTATATGTAATTTCTTATCACTTTATTTTTATATAATATTTATCATACCTCAAATTACCTTAGTGTATCTTATTGTTGTAATGTTCTTAATTGTTTTTTGTTTTTTTGTATCTTTTTAGCTCTGCAAAGTGGGGCGAAACGTCAGACATTAAATAGTTATAAACTCTTTTTTTCTTTGTTTGACCGTAATCCTGACCATCTTCTTATATTTTAGTTTTATTTTGACCGCAAACAATCTTGTTCATAATTTGTGTGAATTTATGGTTTAGGCCTGTTAATGTTGCTTAAAACTCTTACTAATAATTGTATAATAAAAGCTGTTGTTTATTAGATTATCGTTGAGGATGGCCAGATTGGCTGAAACGTTGGACATCGAAAGTATTATTAAAAAGTATTGAGACTCAATTGAATACAATAAAACTTATTTAATTAAATTTTTTATTTATAATTATTTTATAGACTTAAAAGAAATTATATATATTTAAACCTTATACTCGCGTTTAAAATTATTATATGATCCAGCGATTCTGCAAGGAATTTAGAACATGAATATTTATTAGTGAGACAGCCGAGTTGTGCATCTAACTGACCTTCAGCTATCAGATTTAGGAAGTCTCAGCCAACTATATTTAGTCGTATATAATCTTTAATTATTATTTTCACTACGTATTAAACTACCATTTTAATAAACTTGAACCGAAATGGTTTGAGATGTGTGTTGGAATTCGAGCAATACATTTCAGGTTTTAGCAAAGGTTTCATCAGTATATATTATTCAGGATGTTGATATCGTTTTTAAAACTTAGCTGCAATTAATTTTTGTTTGAGCTCAATATCATTAATAGGACTTAAATAATTTAAAAACCTCATTGGAGATTATTTAAAGTCAAGAAAATTTTAATATTCAATCAAAAATCTATATTACGTTTAATATTTCAGGAGATACAAAAAAAAATTATTATTTTTACTAAATAATGAAAATTAATATTTTATAAATTTATATTGACAAATATTTGGAAACTACTAATCCTACTATCGATATACAGTTGTATATTACGAGAAGCTCTCTAATGAAAGTAGCAGGAGTTGAAGAAATAGCGATTTTCATGAAAACCTAATAGAACATCATTTAAAGTAGAGTAATTTTTTTAAAATATTAATAATAAACTGTTTACGTTAAATAGTTCCCGAGATACACTTAAAAAAAAACTAAAACATTTCCTGACAAAAAATCAGTGATTAGCGAATTTATTTTGGGAAAATTATATCATAAGATTCAATGAACATAGAGATTTCTATTAATACTCAAATTGAAGCTAGATGAATGCAGTATTAAGTAGTTTATGACGTTTATTTTCGTAGGTGTGGTATTTTTTATGATATTTGCCTTTATTTTCGATTTCTAGCTGTTCCGACATAATTTATAGATTTATGAAAAAATAAATGTGAGTAACCACTAGACGTGCAGATGTCTGTTAGCACTCTAATTAAAATTAGTTGAATGTACTATACAGTAAATTAAGTTTTTCTTTATAGGAATGGTAGTTTCCATGATTTTGGCCCAAATAAATTTGCATCATGTTCACTTGGATTTCCGAAGTCTTCCAAGCAACCCTGTAGAATAGAAATCTTGGCCGAAACGCTGGCACTAATAATTAAGTTTTTTAAAAACTTATTTGTGTTATTCTCTGACCGCACCTACAACCACCTTCTTCTCATAAATATTGTCTACGGTCAACTATCTTCACATCATTGATTTCAAGTTGTGACAAACTTTTAATTTATGAAAACCTGTATCTCAAGAACTGTTGGGCGTAGAGATATGTATTAGCACCCAAATTAAATCTAATAGATGGTTCTATAAAGTAGTTTATAACGTTTACCTTCGTAAGGGTTAGAATTTTTTTTTTTAACTGTATATCTAAAACCATTAAACTATGAGCTTATGAGCTCATATTTTGGAAAATTTACTCTGCTTTCAATAATGTGCACTGAAGTTTTTTCTTATATCTTATTTTATATTTATTATCTGTATTTTAATTTTTGCTCAAAATTATATTCCTGTAGGTCCTAGTAGTTTTTTATTAATTTTAATTGAGTAGTATTTACGTGCGAAAATACAGTAGATTTTAATGTGTGTATATATTGTGATTTTATTTGAAAAATATATTATTTATATTTTAATTTTATTCTATGTTTTTAAGAGGAGAAAAATAAAAAAGATGTGTTGGGTTAAGGGAGAAAATATTAGATTAGTAGTATAGACGAATAATGGGGGGAAAACAAGAATAATAAAGAAAAAAAAAATTAAAATAAAGTATAAAAAAGAGGAACAAAAAAATCATATATTACCATTATATGTGATAAATTTAGGGTACCATGCCTCTACATTATAAGAATAAAACAAAATGTCTGACTGTGTATAAGTATGCTGTGTATTTAGCAGCCCAATATAGTGAGGAAAAAAAGGATAAAAAAAATTAAAGAAAAAAAAAATACTGTATGTATAATACATTTACATTACAATGCCTCTACATTATAAGAATTTTTATGTATAAGACATTATATATAAAAATATATTATATATATTTTATATATAATGTATATATAATATTTATACATATATTATATATATAAGACATTTACATTGCTATGCCCTTACATTATAATAATTTTTAAAAAAAACTTTGTGACAACGTATAAATGTGCTCTGTATTCACGAAACTAACCCAATAAAGTGAGGAAAAAAAAGGATAAAAAAAATGTTAAACAAAATATATATAAAAAAAAAATAAAAGTAAAAAAATCATGTATTACTATAGCATATAAGACTTTTACATTACTATGCCTCTATATTATGAGAATTTAAAAAAAAAATGAGTTAGACCATTTTTTAAAAAAAAGGAAAGGAGGAAAAGAAATATAGAAAGAACAAAAATAATAAATAAATAATGTATTACTATTATATATAATACATTTGCATTACTGTCTCTACATTACAAGAATTTTAAAAAAAAACTTTCTGACAAGCTATAAATGTGCTCTGTATTTACGAAACTAACCCTATATAGTGAGGAAAAAAAGGATAAAAAAATATATTAAACAAAATATATAAA
The DNA here is from genome assembly GCF_000696795.3 of Halyomorpha halys. Lineage (NCBI taxonomy): Eukaryota > Metazoa > Arthropoda > Insecta > Hemiptera > Pentatomidae > Halyomorpha > Halyomorpha halys. Next base: position 133,625 of record NW_027113028.1, on the reverse strand, counting down.
AAGAAAAAAACTAAAAGTAAAAAAAATTATAAAAAAAAAATCATGTATTACTAATATATATAAGACATTTACATTACTATGCCTCTACATTATAAGAATTTTAAAAAAATTGTCTGAGTCGGTATAAGTATCCTCTGTATTTATTTACCTAACTCAGTGAGGAAAAAAAGGATAAAAAATATAGAAATAAAAAAACAAAAATGATTAAAAAAAATAAATGATGCATTACTATCATGTATAATACATTTACATTACTATGCCTCTTCAATATAATAATGGAAAAAAATTGTCTGACTATGTATAAGTATGCTCTGTATTTATTTACCTAACACAGTGAGGAAAAAAATGATAAAAAAAGATATAAATAAAATATAAAAAGAACAAAAATGATAAAACAGTAAAAATCATTTATTACTATTTTATATATTAAATTTACGGCACCATGCCTCTACATTATAAAATTTTGAAAAAAAATTTCTTACTATGTATAAGTGTGCTGTCTATTTAGCAACCCAAAACAGTTGGCCAGCACAATGTTTTAAAATAAAATTGTTCCTTCTTCTCTCAGTACTTTAAATGATATGGAACTCAAAATGAACGGAACTTTAAGGTTTTTAAATGAAAAACAAAACAAACTTTAAATACTTAAAACTATTTAGGAAAATAAATAGTTGTTAACTATTTTTGTTTCTCCTTTGACCGCAACCCTGACCATCTTCTTATATATAAATACTTAAAAATTTACTTTTTAATGACATTTACTGTATTCTGTGTATAGTTAGTGCAAAAACTGAACCTTTGCTGAAAGTGAATAACCTACATTTTTTTCATTACTTGAAATAACTATAAAATAATGTTTTTGCAATTTCTGAAAATGCCGTTGTTTTTTATTTTCCCTAACTGTGGTTGAGTATACAATTTTGATTGTTAAATTTATGTAGTTTTTATTAAAACAATTTAATATTGCGATTAACTTTTTCCCCCTCTTTTCTTGGGCTTTGGAGCTAAAGCCTTTACAACGATCTAGCCTTGAAAAATATTTTTTTAGCCTAGACCGAAACAAACTTGTATATTATTTGTGTAATAAATATGTATAACATTTTTTTTTACAGGATATAGATGAGGTCTTCTATTCACAAAAATTAAATAACGTTTTTTTCCCTGTCCTCTTGGACTACGAGATCATTCTTTGATAGTCCACATACAAAATAAAATTAATAAAACACAATTATCGAATTGTTTGAATAAAATATATATTGTTAAAAAGCCATTTCTTTTCTTTATAATTTTATATCACCACTAGAAAACTTCTACTGAAGTTTCAAAATCTTTATCTATTGATGTCGCTAAAAGTTGCCAAAGTAGGGTGCAATAATTTAGTTAGCTAGTTTTCGAAGGCCCCTCTACCTTTTAAAACAATCAGCATTACTCTTCGACAAACTTGGTATATTGAAGGAAGGGCCACAAACCAAAATTAGTTTGTATAAAACTTTTTTTTCTTGTCATTTGAACTGAAAAGTGTGTTTTCAATAGATACTAGTCAGATCCATTTGGAACTTTCCTAAATCTATTAAATGTATTTTTTTTTTGCAACGTAACTTTAGCCTTCTTTGAACAATAAAAAAAAAATAATGAAATAAAATACTCTGTCTTCATGACACATTCCTCCTAAGATGAAATTCCTTCCACGTTTCTTATTGCGCTCAGTGGACTGGAATAAAACTTCAAGATGAATTTTAGAACTGTTCACTATTTTATTGGAATTTCCATTAGAATTCATGTAAATATTTAATTTTAATTTGTTATTAGTTATTAATATTATTTGTACTTAAAAATTCATAGATATATATATATTTTTTTTACTGAATAAAACAAAAATAAAATTAATTAATTCCCATTGAATTTCCTACTGTCAGAATTTCGAAACTGTTATGTTATTCAATCTTAATTATATCTACTGCTACTACTAAATTAATAATAATATTTAACAATCCTGATTAATTTAAATTTCAATGTACATGTTGAAGTAATCATTCCTGATAAAAAACATAAGTGGAAAATAATAGGGGTATACAATGAAAAGTAAAATTTAATAAGAAAAATTAAAGGTTGTAAATAATGAAAACAAATGAAATCGGTTATAGTAACAGAAAGATAAGAGAAGAAATGTTACAGAAAGTACAAATTAAGAGATGAAAAGAGATGAGACATAAAATCAAATGAAAATTAATGAGACAGAATTCATACCTGTTTTGACGGAAGTCAAAGTCAGAGTGAGCCGTTTGTATAGGGAGGAGTGGTGATGGCAGTTAAGCACGCTACATAATAACGAAAATAATTTTAAAGTAAACGATATAAAAAAAATTAAAATTAGGTAAACAATAAATGATAATATACATAATTGAGGGGAAGAAGAAATATTTACAAAATTATAGAATAGAATAAAATAAATAAAAAAAAAATTCTCATAGATAGAAAAACAAAGAAGAAATAAAGTATGAATTAATGCGATACAATATGTGTAAGTGATTAAGAAAGACAATATACCAATA
>NW_027113028.1:126155-130788 GCF_000696795.3 Halyomorpha halys | reverse complement strand
TATTTTAGTAATTAAGAACTACTTTTAGTTTAGAAGAACTGGATAAAGCCTAAAACGTTATTCAAAAGTAGGAAGATCGGTTTAATTTATATAATGCAGCTAAAAAAAAAGTGAATAAACAAAAATATAATTTTCATTATCTGTGTTACTAACTCCAGGATCCTGGTTTTGAATCCGGCTGTGGCAGATAATTATTTGAGTCAACCCTGAGGATTTGGGAGACCTCAGGAGTCCACTCAGGATTATAAAATGGATTCCCTTGATTACATAAAAAAATTTGGCTGTCTAGTATGATTCTAACCAAATCACCTCGTTGCACAACAGACTAGACCATCTTACTAAATAGTACTTCCTTACTAAGTTCTGCACTGACCTTTCTCAGGTTGTAGTAGTATAAATTTATTTTTGTTTATTACCATTATTAATATTTAATACTCACTACATTATTACTGTCATCATAATTACTTATGATTCCTTTTAGAACGATAAGAGATATGTTCCATTCTACTATGCGTGACCGAGAAGATAATTTTATAATTGAATTAAATTTTATAGTTTAAAAAAATTGAATGAACCATCTTCCAGGTTCCGGACTGGTTCTTATTCTATGAACTAGTTCATATATATATTATAATTATGAGAGATAGTTGACCGTGGATGATAAATGAGAAGATGGTTGGGGGTGCGGTCAATGAAACAAAAATAAGTATGACTAACTTATTTTAATGTGCCGACGTTTCGGCTAGAGTTTCTAGCCTTCTTCAGGGCTAAAAACAAAACAAGATAACAACCACAGTAAGTATAGAAAAATATAAAAGAAAGTATAAACAAAATAATTTTACACATACAATGAATAGTTTTACAAAATAGAATTAATAAAATTAAGTGATGAGAGAAGCGGGAAATAAAATGTACTTTTTTTTTCCCGCTTCTCTCATAAAAATTATTTTATTTATACTTTCTTTTATATTTTTTATTTTTCTATACTTACTGTGGTTGTTATCTTGTTTTGTTTTTAGCCCTGAAGAAGGCTAGAAACTCTAGCTGAAACGTCGGCACATTAAAATAAGTTAGTCATACTTATTTTTGTTTCATTGACCGCACCCCCAACCATCTTCTCCTCATATATATATTATATAAACAGTTTTTATGAAAACCTTTTAAAAGTTAAATTCGTAAAATCCGAGGCAGAGGAATATTTTATAAACTTATCTTGGAAATTCTCGCGTTCGGAATCGGGCCAAAGTAGGAAACGATAAATTGTAACAGGATAGGGAAGGAGAGGAAGCGGTTGGATCTCAGTGGGCTGAAGTATTGCCGTTCGTTTCCAAGTATTTATTATTGTCTTTAAATTCTAGAAAAAATATTCGTGGTGCTGTAAGTAGGGAAGCTCTTGTTGTCCCTTGAAATCCACTTTTTCTAAAGTTTTGAGAAAGTCGAAATAAAACTTAAAAGATTAAGAAAGTAAGAACTTTGAAATTGATAATGAAATTTGTTTTGGTGTTGAAGATTAGTGGGTTACATCTTCCAGTTTCTTCTTCGACGCACTTCTTCATCAGGGCTAAAGAACATTTAGAGTAACATAAAATTGAAGAAAAAAAAATTGTTCAATTTGTAGATTCAATATTTGTTTTATCAGTTTTTTAGACACTACTTGCATATCTTGTATTATACATATCTTCTTACCTACGTTATATTATATTTCATTTTTCACTGTTATCAACCATCTAATTTCATGATTAACAATGAAATATTTTTTTTACTATTCAATTATCAATTTTTGATTATTTATTGTAAAGATGAAAGGAATATGGTCCGGGTGCGGTCAAAAAAACTCAAATAGTAAAATTATACTATTTTATTAATAAAATAGTATAATTCTACTATTTGAGTTTTTTTGACCGCACCCGGACCATATTCCTTTCATTTGATTATTTATGATTCAATTCAATATTTTGAATAATTCCAAATTTGTTGGTATACTATTCCTTTCCAATTTGATGTTTCTCTAAATGTTGGTGTAAAAAAAAAAATATTGTTTTGTTTATTTATGTTGTTCTTTGCTGACCGCACCCCCCGACGAACTTCTCCATCAGTAATCTATGTTCAACTATTTACACCTCATTATTAGTTTAAAAATTATATTTGTTTGCGTATTTTTTTTAACTTTTTTATCATTGTATATTTTATATAAATACTATTTTTCTTTCTTTTATTTGTGTATAATTTTCATTCTAGTTAAATTTCCATGATTTTAAACCTTCCTTAACTTATATTACCTAATATTTTTAGTTGTTTTTGTAACTTTTTTACTTGATAAAGCTCTAAAAATTTGGGCGAAACGTTGTAAAACAAATACTTAACTATATTTTCTATTCACCGTACCCCTCACCATCTTTATAATTCTCAGAATAATGATGACCGATTCGTACCTTATTGAACGTTTTTGTCTAGCACATCCTACTAGTATAAAACATTTTGACCATTCAAAATATACAGTTTCTATAAACAAAAATAATGGTCATATTCTCCACTCAAGTTGAGTGTTTGCTGCTTTAACGCACTTGCTCAGCCTCCACTGGCTCACTACCAGTGATGGCGAGAGGGATGCGCTGGGATCTTTTGAGCTCTGCTCTACCCCTCAAACGTGGGGGGGGGAATAGAGTGGGCTCAGGGATCCTCAGGTCAATTGTGTAAATATTATATATTAGAGTGTAAATGTGACTAGAGATTATATTATTTTATCATTATTTTTTTTTTCAATCACATAGTTTGATTATGTTAATTTTGTTTATCCTTCTGTTTGTATATATTTTAAGAGAGATTTTTTTTTCATTCATTTATTTATTTGTATCATTTTATTTTATTTTGGTATGAATGTGATCATTCATCACTATTACCTATTGACCACAACTGTATTGCAGATTGTAATATCGATCAATAAATAAAAAAGTGAAAATAAATTTTAAAAAATATACAATTATTAATAAGTTTCATTTATAAACTTCATATTCTCATAAAAATAATATAACGTTTTTTTCTTAATAAGAATAATATTTTAAAACGGACAATATCCCCTTTGATGTCCGCTTTGTAGAAGTTTCCCTGTATAACTATTTAGGCTGGTCTATTGTTTAAGAAATTATATTAATTTTCTGCGAAAATTATTTCCAAACACTAATTATTATCTCTACTTGATGAAGCCCAAACATCATTGATTGGATGACTCCTTGATTGAAGGTATTTTATAATTGCTATCACGTAGGTGTTACGTTAAAAACGGGTAGGCGTTAAAATAAACAACGAGTCGCGGGTGGGCGTTTAGATTCATCTTCCTATTTATATCCACGATATATCGAGTTGGCTGCCTTCATTCGGATAATTAGATTTTTACTTACAACACTTTATATCTATTAAAAATATAAGTAAATGGAATATGATCCGGGTGCGGTCAAATTAAACTCAAATAGTAATATTTTGTACTATTTATTTGAGCCAACGTTTCGCCCCTCGTTGCAGGGCTTCGTCAGGGCTAAAAAAAGATACAAACATATATTCTTATTCTTAATAATTCTTATTTTGTTTCTTTTCAACCCAACAAAGCTCTAGTCTTCTACTAAGCTTTTTTAGTCTTCTACTAAGCTTTTTTAGTCTCCTACTAAGCTTTTTTAGCCCTGACTAAGCCCTGGAACGTGGGGCGAAACGTTGGCTTCAAAATATTACTATTTGAGTTTTATTTGACCGGACCCGGACCATATTCCATTTATTAATACACAAGGTCAGTCACCAGTCTTCCAGCATATAAATATAAATATTTGGATTAAGCTTCGGTACATTATATTGATCATAAAATGTAACAGTCGAAGCGCTTAATTGCTGAGTATCCATAACAAGAACTTTTTAATTGAATTTATCATTTTAATTATTAATTGAGATAACATAACGTATCATTTCCTTAATGAGCAAAACCTTGTATGCTGATGTTAATTAAAGATATAATTTCACGATATAATTGCGACACGATTGAGTGCCTTATGAAATAATAATATATTTGTATTATGAAAAATAAAAACCAATAATTTTTATTATGAAAAATAAAAACCAATAATTTTTATTATGAAAAATAAAAACCAATAATTTTTATTTTATTATTATTTACTTTTAGACAATATTACTTAATTTAGACAATTAATCGTTAGTTAACCTTCTATAAGATAAAAAAAATCTATTCTACGTAATTTAATTATTATTGTGATCCTTTCTTGTTCTAATCAATAAATAAACATACGACTTTTATTTTGTGTTGTTTTATTAAAAAATTATTAGAAACACCTTATTATTGCCACTTTTGTGCTCATTGAGAGTTAGATTATGGTTTTTATAAAGTACACCAAAATGTGTTTATAAATAGAACAAAAAATAAAATAAATTTTAATTTCATAATTATGAGAGATAGTTGACCGTGGATGATAAATGAGGAGAAGTTGGTTGGGGGTGCGGTCAATGAAAAACACAAATAAGTTCGATTAACTTATTTTAATGTGCCAACGTTTCGGCTAGAGTTTCTAGCCTTCTTCAGGGCTAAAAACAAAACAAGATAACAACCACAGTAAGTATAGAAAAATAAAAAATA
>NW_027113028.1:112224-125805 GCF_000696795.3 Halyomorpha halys | reverse complement strand
TGTCCAAAAATAACAAAAATTAATTAACAACTGTATATTTTCCGACGTTTCGGCCCTCTTTGTAGCGATTCATCTTTGCTAAAAAGATACAAAAACAACTAAAAATTTATATTTTTAATTATTTAAAAAATTATTATTAATAAAATATACTAATATGAAGCTCTACAAAGTGGGGTAAAACGTCAGCAAATTAATTGTTAACTACTTTTTGTTTCCTTTGACCAATTTATGTTTTTTCGGTGGGCTCTACACACCTTATAAATCTTAGGCTATTTTAACCTGCCTTCCTGTCCTGTACTACTGCTTTCCAGTTACCTGCATGCAACTTTTTCGCATCTTTGTCAATTCGGCCGTCTGTCTAGTTTTTGGCCACGTGATCTCTTGCCAACTATGCTGGCATTCATTGATTTGTAGAGGCGTCCCGATGGATTCCCTTCATGTTATGAGATATTGACGGACCAGTCTCTGACAAGACTGATCCTAGATTACTCTTGTAATCGTAAAGACTTCCCGTTCAAATTTATGGATTCTGCTTTCTAGGATATCTTTTACAGCAGCCTTTTTTTTTTTTTTTTTTTTTTTTCCTGATCTCCCTATTCCTAGTAGACTAACGGCAGACTTATGCCATCATCGATGACACCGCCTTCAGCGGACCCGGCAGCTTATCTTATAATGCCACACTGGCAAACCAAGATGCATATTTGTCGGTATATATACATCCATTTCTTATTTGTATATATTTAATTTGTTATTTTTTAATTTTTTTTTTTTTTTTTTGAGCAGCCGTATATCAGAGCTTTATCGTATATATTTTTAGAGATTTATCGGGATTTAAGTATTCTTGATTTAGCTCTGTTTGCGCTTGTTACACACTGGTCTATTTCAGTCATTTATTGAAGATATTGTGGACAAAAGGTAATTTAAACTGTCTACTTTCAAAAACGAATAATAGTATTTATTATTATGTAAATAGTCATGCGAGAGTTTTATAAGTAAAATTACAAGAAACCCCAAATTTAGAACTTAATTACGCTTTGTGGAGAAAACAACTATAAACAGATAAGAAAAAAAGGAAAAACCATTATTGTCTTTTTTTTATTTTAAGCACAAAACATGAGTGCTTTAAATGAACTCGTAAAAAATATCCAGGGACAAGGGAGAATTGTAGGGGCCGAGAGAACAATATACCCTTTTCACACCACATAATGAATGCACGGTCGCTCCGCAATCCAAGAAAGCATACACTCATGTATGATCGTTAATCAGGTTTAGGGTGGGGGTAGTAAATGTACTCAAATTATAATTCTACCAACGGTTGTATATTATGAGAATCTTCATTTATTTTAGTATGTGTTTCGAGTATAACTAATTGTTGTTAATATTTTATAAATAGGTTGTTGTAGGTATTTATAAAACGGTAAGAAAAGTGGTGTAACTCCACTTTTTTTTTCTAAAATCTGAGTTAATGCTAAAAATAAAAATTTTCTAAATATGCAAAAGCAGAAGTACTATAACACCAAAAATTTTGTATTTCCTGCAGGCCCACGTTATATCGAAGGTCTATTGTTGTGTCAGTTTTGGTGGAAGTATCAAATGAATATAAAATACAGATAAAATATAAAAGATAGAAAGTTATTTAATAAAAATATATATTCAAAGTAATAAATGTGTGTAAATGGAAAAATATGAAATAAATACAAATAAAAAACCGATAAAAGTTTTGTCTAAACTACCATGCAATATTAAATAATAATAAACCATCAAACCGTTCCAATCGCAGGGAGGAGGTAGATATTGCCAGATTGAAAATAGGTCATATGAATTTAACTCATGCATATCTGATCAATATGCAGCCACGACCAAAATATCAATACTGCAACTGTGTACTTACAGTCAGTCACATATTTGAAGAATGTGTTTTCTATTCCAAGAACTTAAATAGATTGGGAGTGGGACCGAGTGTATCGGATGCTCTGAATGATGACTAGAAGAACGTGGAAATGGTTTTTGTTGGCCTGTTGAATAAGATTTAAACCCAAAAGTTTGTTATACGTATAATTCTAAAATAAGTAATTAGTTAATTTTTTCGTAATTATTTAAAGATTATCAAATCTTGAAATAGAATTATAAAGTGCGAAACATGGGCGTTGATGACCTCAGGGTTTTACACCCTAAAGCCCCAGCCAACAACAACAATAACAACCAATAAAAGATGTGGGTGGATAATAGGAAAATTAACTTATGAAATGCAGAAGATTAAAAGTAAAAAATATTTTTTATATTATTTTATTTAATTAATATTTTTTGTTACTTTTGACCAGTGGTTCCCAAACTATTTTGTCCTACCGCTCTCTTTCCAGGAAAAAGGACCACTCTCTTAGCACCCCCTGGAAATCAATTTATTAAAATTTTTGATAGCAATTAATAGGAAATATATACGTATTAATGTTTCTACCCTTTTCGTAAAATATATCAAAGATGGTGTAAATAAGAAACATTGAGCTTGGAAATTATGAAACTATTTATTGAACATAGAATAGAATGTAATACAAAAAAAAAAGTTAAAACATTCGAAATGATCTTAATGAGAAGGATGAACCTGGTGTGCTGCTACCAATTTAGTAATCCTCGACTCTATTTTCGTCAGTAGTAATATTATTGACCGTGACAAATTAATGTTATTTACCGCCCCCCCCCCCAAATGCACCTGTGGCCATCACTGTCTCCCTGAATCGCTGCAATGCCCACTTTGGGAATCACTGCCTTTGACCTTCAAATGGGCTTATGCTCTAAACATGACAATTAATAAAAGCATTTTTAAAATACATATTTTTTGATATTGATATTGTTAACTGATGGGTGCTACTTTGAAATTGCCGCCGCGTACTAACCACAAGGTGGGAGTGTCAAGATTCATTATTAAAGACCGATAAGAAATAAATATTAACTGCCCTAGAAGGGAATCGAACCCACAACGTTCCGAACCTCGTGGTCTGGGACCTACGCCCCAACGCACACAACGGTCGCATCTCTATTAATATATTTATTTTACTTTTAAATTAAGCAAAAAATTATTTTATTTTATTTTAATGAACTGCTCATATAATCCTATATAATATTAAAACGAAATAAAACCATTAGATATTTTTGTTAAATATTGTAATTATTTGACGGTATATTTAAAGTTTTAAAAACTTTATTAAAGATTGATATTATTTATCTATTTATTAATTTGTTATGATTAATTCTAGTAGCCGATTAATAGGAAGGGATATTGATTTGTCGTATCTATTCTTGCGCTGTTGTGACCTTTCGAAAGCGTGAAATGTGACCAAGTTGTTCTATTACTGTATATCCTATATTTGTTTGTCATTTATTTAAGAATTCCTTATATATTCTTAAGTACAGCAAATACCTTTTTGCATACATGAACATTATTTATAGTTTTTAAATAATTTTTTTATATTTCAGTATTTATTTTTTAAATATTGATAAGTACTATATAATAGTGTATTTGACGACATAGAAACAAATAATTTAAATAATATTAATATCATTTTCAGTCGATTCAGAAACCCTATCATATATATTTTAATTTATATAGATACAAGATTATTTTTTTATTTCAAAATTAATATGTTTAATTTGTGTACCAAAGAAAGGAAATCACTAGTCGCCATGATGGTTACATATGTAATGATTAATTTATTTTTTTTATTTTATTAATTTAAAATATTACATCCAATATGGTCCGACCAGATGACAAAATCTATCGGTCGGTACCAAAAGAACACATAAAAATCATGGACATAAGTAAAATGTGGTTCCCAAACTTTTTTGTTTTACCGCTCGCTCTCCAGGACAAAGGACCACTCTCTTAGCACCCCCTGGAAATCAATTTATTTTGTTGGAATTTATTTTAATCCTCCAATTACGACACCATTCTTCGTGGGCTGTGATATGGGATTGAAGAGTTTGGGGTGCAATTAAAGGGTTATTATTAACAGCGAACACATATGTGTCATCGGCATACGTGGTGAGTATAGGATTGGTTGGGATGTCAGCTGTATAGATGGTGTAGAGGATGGGACCGAGGATACTACCCTGAGGAACAACAGCGGACTCAAAGAAGAGGGATGAATAGGAACCATTGTGGTTTACTTTAAATAATATGTCAGCGAGAAAGGAACGAATAATGAGAAAGTATGTAAGAGGTAGGAATTTACGGAGTTGTGTAAAGCAGTCCCGGGTGCCAGACTCGATCAAAAGCCTGTCAAAAAGACACCCGTGCAGTACATTCCTTGCTCCAAAGAAGACGAGACAATGTCCACCACCCGATGACATTGCTGGATAGTGGAGTGCTATGTTCGGAATCCAAATTGGTGGTATAAATGATTGGAATCAAGGATGGGGTATAAGGGTTTCAAAAATTTCAAACATTTAAACACCTTTTGTACTTGAGTTTTATTAAAGTACTTTTCTTGCCAGATATTTTTTTTTCATTTGTTCACCTTTGTGTTCACGTTCTCAAGGGAGCTAGTCAAAGCTCATTACAATCAATAATACACAACAAATTAAATCTTTAATATAACCAATCAGCACATATATCATTATTAAGAAGAGTTTAATATAGTGATATTATTGATGTATTATATTTATTTTTCAATATAACGCCATACGTAAATAAAACCAAAAAAGAAAGACAAAAAAGTCAATGGTTACGCTGCTATGAAATTACAAATCCAATATCGTGTTATAAAAAAGAGTTGATTAGTTTACTCGATTTCAAGGCATAATTTCATTTTCAGGAAAACTCATTTTAGATGGATGAGAGGATGAATCTTGTCAGATTTTCCAGCTTTTCAGTTATATACCTAACGATTTAATTAAAACGCATAATACAATATTTAACTTACAAAATATTATTTATAATTGAATACTATTATCGTTTATATGTTCGAAAGCTTATTATATTTTTTATATACTTTTTAAGAAATATATTATAAAAATACTTTTTCTGAAATTCCTGAATTATAAGGTATGTTTCTGTATCAGAAACAAAGCTAAAAATATTATCTTTTATATTTAATACAATTTTATTACAGACTGGAAGAGGTAATGCACCTATTCTAGCCATGGTGGGGTGGGGGTCAAGTTTTTAAGGTTTTGTGGGGCTGCAACAAAAATTAAAAAAGTCGACTCCCTAGGCGGGATTCAAAACGGCGTCGCCCAGGTTGCAAAGAACTGCGCTTCAACAACCTGAGCAACAAACGGCTCCATGATGAGTCCTTTAAATAACAAAAAATAAATTTGCTATAAGAAGAGTATGGTACATATACAATAAAAAAAATACTATAATAATTAAAAATTAAATGAAATAAATATGTAGAAAACTAGATAATAATAATTATCTTAGTGAATCAGAAAAAAAAAGTTGGACTGTTAAGAATGCATAAATCAGAAAAGCCCTTATAACCTTGTAAGGGTTGGTCACTTGAATTGTTTTATAATTATTTAATTAAACGAAATCCCATATTTTTTAATAAAAAAGAATTTAAAGGTCTTAAGAAGTTTGTTTGATTAGATTATTACTGATTAGAATATATAAGATTTAGTACGAAAATGTTATGACATAAACTATAATATATAATATTATTTGTATTGATACTTATTTCAACAAAGTTAGATGGTTTATTATTTTCTCATATAGATATGTGACCAGCAGAATACTTTTATCAGCTTTTAAATCATCAGTATAAATTATATCCAGTCTATATATTTTTGTGATATTTATTTTGGGTGCTTTAAAATTTATTTATATTCAATGGTAAATTTTAGAGGTTTATATTTTTATAAAAAAAGTAATTATTAGAATTGTTTTTTTAATTTTCACCAATTAATCTAGCAATTCCTTGATAATTTTATAATGAATATCCTTTGAGATTTGGGTGGAAATAAAGGACTCAACAATTTTCTGTTTGAGAAAGCAATTTGGCTAGACCCCGGCTTAGACCGAACTCATTAATGCGTTGAATGCAACAGTTCAGACCAAGATTGAAAGTTCGAAATAGATTCGTTGCTTTGTTAATGGTTTTCCTAAGTGATTTTAATCTCTTAAACCCAATTCAATTCTTGATATCAGGCTGTTATGGAAGTGGAATATAAATTTAAGTAATCCTAAAAAAATGCTATTTTTAATTATTATAAATAACATCTTGAGATCAGAATGTTTTATGATATTTATTTGAACAACTCAGCGTAGCGATAAAAGATATCTTTCTTGACTAGCTGATTTCAAATATTTATCAGAAAGAAAAAAGTTTGTTTTTCACTCTGCCCTATAAAATTTATAATCCAGTGTTCTAAAATATTCATGAAGAAAAAAGTGGTCTGGGAAGTTATTTTTATTTTTTTTTTTTTTAAGTTTTTTTTATTTTATGGAGAAGTTTCTGAAAAAATTAAGTTTTTTTTTTTTAAGAATAAGACCATTATTCTTCAAAATAGTGTTGACATCACGTCCAATATTTCAGGTTAATATTAAAGTTTTATTATTATTTTTTTTTTTTTTGGAATGTCAAATTGAAATTGAAGTAAAAAAAAAAATCTACTATCCACTTTATAAATAAAACACACAAAAAAAAAATCTTTTAATATTTTACACTGTTTTTAATATGCTTTTATGTCCTCTTTTGATAATAATTGAAACTTTTTATCTTTTTTTTTTACTTTAATTCTGTCTCATCTTCCTTTTATATTAATAAGCCTAAATTACATAAATATTTGATATTTGTTTTGTATATTCCACTAACTTTAATTTATGCGCGGATGTTTTAATGTTGAAGCTATTTAAAATAAAAATTATATGAGTATATTCAGATCAAAACGAAATTAGTCCATTTTTAATTTTTTAGACAAATATTTTGCGATCCGGAAAACTTCAAAGCCTTCTTAATAAGTGAAAAATAGGATTATGAATAAATGGAAAAAAAAGCTTATTTCTCAAAATAATTTACATTTCTGCGTGAACTAATTTTTCTTTTTCAGAAAATGGACAAATCGCATTATTTCTGGAGTCTCAAATATTTCAACAAAGGGTTTTAGATATTTTAATTAACATATGAAATATGAAGTAATATTGTAGGAAATCCTGGTAAATATTTTTAGAGGTGATGTTTAACTTCAACAGCTACAAAAAAGGTAATAGGAGAAAATGTATATTTTTATTTAATTACGTTAATTGTCAAGTACTTTCATAGTTCATATTTATCAATTTTTCAAACAAACAAAATTAAAGATACTAAAATTTTGAAAAATTGGCATTTAAGCCCTGTTAAACTATCTTAATGGGGACTTTCCTAGCTATTATAAAATATTACTTATTCTGTTACTGTAGTTGTGGACCAATCTTGTGGATCATTTGAATACCATTAATTATATAAAACTTTTGCAGTCGAGCATGATTCTGATCAAATCAGCTTCTTGCACAACCGTTGGTCCAGCAATACTAATTCCTTACTAAGTACTGAACCCCAGACTTTTCTTCTTGGGTTGTAGTTGTTCAGTTTTTTTATTTTTAATTCTTAGTTCATTCAAAATCGACTGTATAAAGTGGAACTTATTATTCGATTTTAACGAGAATGTTTTATGTCAGTTTAACACGACTTTTATTACTAGGTTTATTAACTTAACGCACTCACAGTATGTTGCAAGATTGGGTTTTTTGGGCGCAGGTGACCTCAAAAAGTTTATTTTCGTCGAAAACTGTAATTCGAATTTTTTTGGCATTGCAATACTTTTCCTTGCGTTGTATTCCTTATATAGATAAGTATAAATACAAAATTATTAATGGCGCTCTAGCCTATACTCAGAGCAATATGGGCAGAAGGTCATTTCCTGAGCCTTTTAAAAACAAAACTTTTTTTTTCTATATAAAGGAGTTGTAGAAGTGCTCCTTGAGACATAGAAGTTAGCAGAGTACACCACTTATCCCCTAATGCTTTTTCATCATGGTGTTTAATATTGAAAAGGCTCCGTACCTTGGGATATGAAAACATATAAAAGAGAAAGTAAAATAAAATAATGAAGAGGAAGAGATAAAGCGGTGAATGCGGATGCCACGGACCGAGGGGAGGTTTAAATAAAACAAGGGGGGAATAAAAAGCGACACCCCTCTTCGGCTGTTATCATACGGACATCGCTGCCATCTGTAGTCTGTCCGTCTATATATAGTCTTCTCTTGTCGTCGGCTCTAGATCAATATTAAAATATAAATATAAGATCGATAAATATCATTTCTCTTTAAGTTTTGTCTTACGTAATCTTGATCTTTAGTGGCGTAAAAGATCACTGGTCATTAAAACATTTTTTTTAAGCTATTTACAACTGTACATTATAATACATTTAGTAAATTTGATGGAGTGTTATAGGCATGTAGAGAAACTACCCATTGGTAGCATTCTAATGACGTTTTACATTAGCAGGTCTCGTGACCATCTTCTTTTCAGGCGCATCAGAAGATTCTCAGGAATGGAAGAAGAAACAAAGTTAGAAACTAGTGTGTTTGGTTAGGGAGATGGAATGATATCTGGTTCGGGCTAGATCAGTTACATATTGAATATTTATGTCCTCATGAATTACTTGATTTGAATTATAAGGGTTTTACGAAGGATTTTGGATTGTAAGGATTGGATACAGAGGAATTCCAAGATTTAGTGGAGCCCCAAAGCTCAAGTTTAGTCCGTTTGTCTAGCAAGCTCTGTAATAGTCCAAATCCACGTGCAGTTTCCTGTCTTCAGTCTTGTGTGAGGATTCCAGGTTAGTTGTTGGCCATTAAAACTAATCATTTCTTATTTATTTTTGCTTACATTTGTTATATTATTTCATTTTATTTTTTAAATATTTTTCTTCCGTTTGAAGCTAAATAAACTACGAGTTTTCGAAATATTCGGGCTCAATATATTTAGGTGTAACGTAAAAATGTACCTAACTTTCAATTTTTTTTACAATATTTAAATTTTGGAGGCGTTTGTTTTGGGATAATATAGGATTGAGTGAGCCTCGTGTGACCTATTCTCAGCCTATTTAGTACGACCTCCTCCCTACGGCATTTACGGCTAGGTACACCAGGGCTTGACGTCCTTTTTAATAATTTTTAGTTTATTCATTATTATGTTCCAAAAATATTGCCATCTAGCTTACTTTTAGTTTCCTTCTTATTAAATCTATAGTGAGGAAATACACGTTTTGAAATCCTCTGAGTCCAAGCCATACGAAACTGAAATTACATTTTTTTTTATTTATTGAAATTTAATAAATGTATATAAATAAATAAATAAAAATACAATTAGTAAATGTGATAATCTTGTGATGGAGCCATCCAATGGTGCTTTAAATTAGAAGATCCCGTGGCCATCTTCTTTTCAGACGCCTCGGAGGATTATCTAGGATTGTTGGGAATCTGTAAGGGAGGTTAATGGGTAATAATTAATTGGATTGTTAAGGTTTTTGAAATCAAGTCTGCAACAAATTGTATCTTGAGGTCTTTAAGAATGAGTTTATATGTGACGTAATAAGGATGACAAAGATATTATGAAGGATTTTGATAATAATGTATTGAATTTATTCAAGTATCCAACACTATTATAAAATACTAAATGATTTACTATATCTATGTAATGTGTTAACTATGTTTTTGTGATTATATATATATTGTACAAACCCAATTTCAAATTATAATAGTCCTATTCCACAAAGTTCCTTTAAATTTTATCTGTTAAACTTGGTCAATAGTTCAATTTAAAATATTGATAATTATGAATCCTATGATAATCGGGTGACAACCCTGAAATATTTTTATTGTTTTTTAATTATATAAAATACAATAATTCATAAATAATTTTTAAAAGGTAAAAATGACCGTAGTAGTTAAAGAGCCCAAAACTATATAAATAAGTAATATATCTATTATTTTTTTAATGGTTTTTCTAGGTTCCTAATATTTCATTCATTATGGGGTTGTCCAAGTTGAGAGGAGCCACTACATATAAAAGCACTTTGGAATATTATCGATTTTTCTCGTACATTCGACGGCACAATACGTAAGCAATTATGTGAATTCATATTGATTCTTTTGGCAGATTAATAGCATTATAATTTGCTTATTTAATATCATTATTATTATCGGAATTCTTAGCAACTGACGTCTTCGAATTGGCAATGCCTTGGCTTGTCATAGCAACTACCTCAGAGGTTGTTAAATGCCGTGGTGACAGGATTCACTAACGATGTCGTCATGCTGGTACTTCTAACCTTTACAACTTCGCGCTTACTTAATGCCAATTCGACGTTAAGTCATCTAATATAGCGAGAAATTGTTGAAGAGGTATTGATGTTTTGCGTATATATGTTGCGTACATGTAATTGTTGACTTAACCTAACATGGTTGTGTCTACAATTTATACTTGGAAAATTGTTGAAGTGATTTGTAGAGGCTTGAATTTGGAAAAGGTTGAGGTGTACCAGTTTATTGGTGTACCAGCAACTCAGTAACGTAATTGTCAGAAAAAGGGAAGTAGAGTTGAAAACAAAGATGATGTATAAACAAGTCTTTAATTATTTTGCTGAAAGTTAGCCTCGTATAAAACTAAAAAAAAATAAAAAGCCGTAAAACAAGCTACAGAAATGAAGTTTTTGAGAAAACCCCCAAGTAATAGTAGATTCAACCGAATAATAAATATAAGAATTATAGAAGAAACAGGGCAGAAACCACTTATGGAAAATTTATATTGAAAAAAATTTACGTGGTTTGGCCATGTGCAAAGAATATCGATCCATAGACAAACGAAAAAGTATGTAGTAAGCAAAGGCTAAGAGAAATCGACCTCGCGGACAATCGAGAAATAAATGGAAGGTAGGAATGGAATATCGATATCAACATCGTTATTTTGAGTTCGATATAGGCATTTTTTAACCGATAATACCAGAATATCGATATTTTCCTCCGATATATCGGTTTAAAAAAAAAATTCATCCCAGATTTTAAAAAAAATATATATGTACATGTATTAAAAATATGAGCAAACATAAAAATCAAAGGTAATTTACTTTCTAAAAATAATCACACACCTCAGAACTTCATGTATATAAATTATTTTTGACAGCATAAAAAAATCGATAAATACCAACTACATCGAGACATATCCAGCAAAAATTTAATATTCATTATTAATTTTCGAATATCGATATCGAAATAAAATTAAAATATTTTACTTTGAAAATTCCCTAAAATGTCAAAATTTTTCTCCAATAAAATATCGATATTTTCTTTTATTTCCAAAGTTTGATATTGATATCTAACAGGAATATTTGAATGTTTTTACTTTGAGAAAGTTGATTTTTAAATAGGATTCTATTGATTAATGTAATAATATTCTTTATTTATTCTGGGATCGATCCCTTTAGAATAATATACAGGCTTTAGACCCTTAGAGTGAAATACAAAATAAGAATGAGATTATAAAACATAATAAAATAATGAATTTTTATTAAACATTAAGATGAACAACAATAATTAATAGAATACATAAAATAAGAATAGAACAAATAAAGTAAAACCATATGTCATATAATAAAATATAAGATGCCCAATACTTCTAATAATAAATAATAGAAAACAAAAATGATAAAAATCAAATATAATTAAACTAAAAACAATAAATAGAAGGGTACAACTTCTGCTTATATACATATTCACAAGAATAAATGAAATTCTGAAACATTATGTACAGAAAATATATAAACTTTATTTGAAACATTAAATCTACATCATTTAAATTGGAGATTATTGAACTATTTAATGTTTTTCATTTTTTTTTTAAACTATTTATTCAACTAACATTTCCAATTATATTTCAGTTAACGTTGGGTTAGTGTTCTAATATTTGTTATGATTATGTTTTGGTTGTAATGAAGTTTATTTGCTGTACAGTTGTCATGAATTTTTTATGTTTTTATTAGGTATAATATGAAATAGGACCTCCTATTATTGTATTTATTATCGTTTTATGATTGCTAGTTGTATGATTTATTACATTTTTGATATTTATATAGCAATATTTTGGAATATCGATATTTTATAACATAATATGTATATCGATATAATTAACCGCTATCGATATTTTGTTTGCGAAATTAAATTTCTTATAGTTCCAAACATAGTTATTAACTGTATATATGACACTTCCATTTTTGATGTATCAGTTGACCGCTGAAGTTACTTGGCAGTTTTACTCTTGCAGAAGAAGCAGAGCCCGAATTGGATAGGACAGACAGCATGTGATCTCCCCATTGACAAATTGCTCCTTCTATTCCTTATGACTGTTTTCTGCAGACGTCTCCATCTGACCTTCTCACTATTAATATTGTTTGAATCCGGAGAAGAGAAAATACCAAAAATAATCCTAAAACATATCTTTTTTTATTGATTTAAATGGTTCTTTACATGAAGTTATAGGAATTCAATTTAGTGTTATTTTTACTGATGGAAATTATTAAAATTAGTAGCATTGATAAACATTTAAAAAAAACGACAGTGACGTAAGGCATCCTACACCTTTTTTCTCTAATCATCAAATACTTTTATTGCCCTTAATTGTATTTTATTTTTGAAATAGTTTAACCAATAAATTTGATTTAATGAAAAATGCGCTAATATTGCTTAAACTTGTACAACATTATATAAAGGATAAACTATATAGAAATCTCACTACAAAATGTAGGGACAAAATAGTATTCATGAAGGGAATTCAATTTAAAAAAGAAATAAGTTATTTAACTAAGATTTTTATTACTTTTTATCAAAACTATATACAGTTTATAGTTACCAATTTTAGTATATGTACCGCCGAAGCGAGTACAGGGAATACAGTCTCAGATTCGTTGAGCTCTCTAAAAGGTTTGAGAAACATGTACCCCGAACACCCACTCATCATAAGAATACAATCTTTTCTTTTAAAACTATCGCAATACGGTTAATCTATAATTTTCATATGTGCTCCAAGCCACATTGGCATGATTGGTAACGAGTTCGCAAAGCTGCCAGAGAGGCACTCACGCTCCCTGGCCGAGGCACAGCCGTTCTTACCCCTTCAGAACTCAGCACACCCCTTAAATTACAAATATAAGAAAAATGGTAGGCCAAGTGGGATGAAAGTTTTCCGAGTAAATTAAAAGAAATCAAAAGATCAGTAAAACCATATCTGCATCCTACCGTAAAGGCCGCAGGGAGGAAGCTGCTCTAACCCGCTTGAGAATAGGCTATACTCTCCTCACGCACTCTCACCTGATCAGAAAACTGCCACCTCCAACGTGCAAATATTTTCAGTCCATTCTCACGATTAAACATATTTTTGAAGAATGTACTCACTAGTTGCCAACAATAAACAGTTAGAATAGTGTTTAAATTTTTAAAAGCACATCGCCTTCATTCGGGTGTTTTTTTGAGCCCGATAGAACTTGAAATTGTAAAAAATAACACAAAAAATTAAATTGTAATCAAAATTTTTTTTTTATTCGAAAGATCAA
>NW_027113028.1:108544-111904 GCF_000696795.3 Halyomorpha halys | reverse complement strand
TTTGATTACAATTTAATTTTTTGTGTTATTTTTTACAATTTCAAGTTCTATCGGGCTTAAAAAAACACCCTATATATTATAACTCCTCTTCGATTTTTTTTAAATTTATTATTAATTTTTACACAATTTTTAGCATGCCGTAGGCGTTGATGACCAGAGGATTTTACGCCTTTAAGCAACAATAAACAAAGAAACAGTTTAAAGTTAAAATTGATGACTCTGTCGACCATATTTTGGGATCTTCAAAAATGGCGGTTGTTCAATAAATTACAAAAAAAAATTTGTTTTTATTAAGTTAAAAATAAAAATGTGATAATAAAAGCAAGTCACAAGCAGTGGTCCGGGTACGATCGAAGGAAAAAACATAATTAGTTATAAAACTATTTAAAATGAAAAATTACTGAAAACTTTAGAAGTTGTGCTCCATCAAGACTTACATGTTTAATTAATAGTATGCAAAAACTAAAACTTTTTATAACATAATGTAATCCTTTTTTTTTTTACTTAAAATAAATAAACAATAAATTTAGAAGATGCAATACATAAAAGTATGATGGTCCGGGTGTGGTTAAAAGAACTCAAATACTAATTAAACTATTTATTGTGAGCCAACGATTCGCCCAACTTTGTAGGGCTTCATCAATGCTAACAAAGATACAAACGAATGAAGTAATGTAATAAAGTAAGAGAACAGGTAAAATGAAATAAAAGTGCACCAAGGGATGGCTAAAATTGATTTAAAATATGTGAAAGTTATTTGAAAATAAACAAAGTAAATTAGAGGCAATAAAAATAAGAAAAAAAACTCAAATAGTCATAAAACTGTTAAATATGTGCCAACGTTTCATACCACCTTGCAGGGCTTTATCAAGGCTCATAAATTTAATCTCATTAATTTATCTTATTCATCTCTAAAATTTATTCCATATAAATATTCGTTTCTCTTTTTAGCCCTGAAACGTTGGCTCATATTAAATAGTTTTATGGCTATTTGAGTTTTTTTTATTGCTTCTAATTTACTTTGTTTATTTTCATATAACTTTAACATATTTTAAATTAATTTTAGTCATTCCTTGGTCTATTTTTATTTCATGTTATCTCTTACTTTATTGTATTATTTCAGTCGTATGTATCTATATTAGCCTTGATGAAACTTTGTATGGACAAAGTGGGGCGAAACGTTAGATCACTATAATTTGTTTAATTAATATTTGAGTTCTTTTGACCACACCCGGACCATCATTCTTTTATGTATTGCATCTTCTAAATTTGTTTTTTATTTCTTTTAAGTAAAAAAAAAAGATTACATTATGTTATAAAAAGTTTTAGTTTTTGCATACTATTTAAAACTTTGTACAGTAAATTTTATTAAAAATTAAACATGTAAGTCTTGATGGAGCACAACTTCTGAAGTTTTCATTAATTTTTTCTTTTTATAGATAGTTTTATGAGTAATTGAGTTTTTTTTCTTCTATCGTACCCGGACCACTGCTTTTATTATCACATTTTTATTTTTAATTTAATAAACAAATTTTTTTTTTGTAATTTATAGAACAACCGCCAACTAAACATGGAAGTCTGGATGATGCACAACTTCTGAAGTTTTTTTATTCCTTAAAAACATAAAGTTTTCACTAATTTTTCATTCAGAGCTCCATAACCTAAAACTTACGACATCACTAAAAAACATAACAAGCACTAATAGAGCTTTTCCAAACATCCAGAAATCAATAGAGTAAATTGCATTAAAAACTAAACATGTAAGTCTTTATAGTGCAGGACTTTTGAATTTTTTTTTTTTATTACTGGCAAATAAAAAGTTTTCACTAATTTTTAATTCAGAGCTCCATAACCTAAAAACTAACGACATCATTAAAAAACATTAAAACTAATAGAGCTTTTCCAAACATCCAGGAATCAATACAGTAAATTTCATTAAAAACTAAACATGAAAGTCTTTATAGTGCAGGACTTTTGAATTTTTTTTTTTTTATTACTGGCAAATAAAAAGTTTTCACTAATTTTTTATTCGGAGCTCCATAACCTTAAAACTAACGACATCACTAAAAACACGTTATAAGCACTATTTACTTACTCATATGATATACGATTTTTGTTAGTTCTCAAGTTTTTTTGAAACATCCAGAAATCAATATTTTTTAATTAATTTTGCCTTACATCATGAAAACTACTACTCCTAAGAAAATTTCATACGTTTTTGCCCTCAAATTCAAACAAAAAACCGCTATTCCTACATCTCTACGTCAAGTTCATTATAGTTATTCATAAACTAAAGGTTTTGTTAGAACATTGAATATATCAACATTTCGTGAATTTGTTTTGGTAAATTCCAAGGCCACTGCTACGTTTACATCAGAGTGGTAAACATCGTAAACTACTTTGTAGTGCATTAAACTTGCTTTAATTTTATTTTTGATAGGCATTTGTAGTAGTTGTTACTATATTAATTTCCAAAATATATTCACCTTTTATTTTTTGTTAGTTATCAAATCGTTCTCTTTGAAAAAGTGTATCTCGTGAACTATTGAACGCTTACACTATTAGGGCTCATATTTTTTGTAAATTTACTCAACTACAAATGACTTTCTATTACGTTTCTAAGTATTGTAGGTAGTTTTAAGGATATAGAGCTCTAAATAAAAAAATGAATTTGTTGTAACTTCTGGAACAGTCGTAATTTTTTATTCCTCCTAACAGTTGGCAAAGTCAACAATTTCGACTCTAAAGTGCATATAGTTTTTTATTGGAAGAAGATAAATTTTTGTTTACCATATGTAGTAAATTGTAGGAAGATAGTTCGAGTGGCGGTCAATAAGGATATAAAAATAGTAAAATAAAACTATTTATTGTAAACGTTTTGCCTCACTTTGCAGGGCTTCGTCAGATTTAAATGAAAAAAACAAGATACAAACATTATAGAATTGACAGAAAATTATAATAAAAACATTTCAAAACAATTGTTTTGTTTATAAAGTATATAAAAAAGAAATAATACTAATATAAGGAAGTATTCATAAAGGTGGACTAGAAACTAATAAATTCAACCAGGTGCTAGCTCCGATTGCAGCTATAACTTTACCTTCAGGAATAGTTTTATGATTCCATAGAAATAAAATATATCTGTTTTATTTAGGTATTATTATTTTTTTAATAACTATAATTCAATGATGACGAGATTTTATTAGAGAATCAACATCCCATGGATATCACACTATTATTAGTAACTAGTTTCTAGTCCACTTTTATGTATACTTCCTTATATTATTATTATTATTTACTAAATAATTCAAAAACACTATCCAAATTATAGTCTCAAAACATTTATTTCAATCACACGTC
>NW_027113028.1:103610-108258 GCF_000696795.3 Halyomorpha halys | reverse complement strand
ACTTCTTTGGTCCATTATTATTTCTTTTTTATAATACTTTATAAGCAAAACAATTATTTAATTTTTATTTCGTTCTGACGAAGCCCTGCAAATTGGGGTGAAACGTTGGTTAACAATAAATAGTTTTCTTCTACTATTTTGATACCTTCATTGACCTTCTGAATTTTGAAATCCACCCCCTCCAGTATGTCAGCATTGACCTGAAAGGGGTTAACAAAGAAAATTACTATTTAAAAATTAGATTAATATTTATGTTTAAATTAATTCCCTCTTAGTAACTAATTAATAATTTATTTTTCGTTCCGTATTAAAATGTAAATATTTTACTTGTAAATTCCTCAACAGATTCCTGGAACGTTTAAGGTCTACATTCCGGTAAAGCAGAGGCATGTATACATCCATATAGAGGGAAAGGCGAAGAAAGAGGGTTGTATCCTTGGAAACGGCATAGGAGCCCCTAAGTGGAGGCTGGCTGTCGAAAAATATAGCGCTTTACTTTATCTTAATATAATACTTATATAATAAATAATATTATAATATAATATAATATTACAAAACTTAAACATTTAGTATTTTTTTTATTATATTAAGTATTCCATCCTAAGTTTATTTTTTTCGACTAGGACTCCCATTGGAGACCTATACTGCCTAACCATGGTTGGGGGTCAAAGTTTTTCATTTTGTGGGACCGCCACTCAATGAAAAAAGTTAACGCCCCAGGCCGAATTCGAACCAGCACCACCAATAGACATCATATTGGTAAAACTGTCTTACCCACTGAGATATGGGCGGCCCAAAAGTTTGTTTTCTCCTATTTTTTATAAACACTTAGTTTATTATTACATTAAGTATTCCTTCCTAACTTTATTTTCTCCCTACTTTTTGTTATTTTTTTTTATTGAAATCCAAGATTCAAAACCAAATAATAAACATTTAGAAAAATAAAATTATTTATTTATCTTTTCGTTTAATTTTACTTAATTTACATTATTTTGTGGTGCATGATCAACTATCAAGCCAAACATGGTGTGACAGTATTATCACGACAGTGTTATGATGGTGGCATCTATTATAAAAATACAGTTTCTGTAGCTGTAAACTTTTACCGTGAAAATGAGATTTAATCCGACTGTGACTTCACTGCTAATGTATGAACTGTCTACTATCACGACCTATTGCTACAATAGTGCTACAACAGTAAATACTGTCAGAACGTCAATTTTAAAGATTTTACAATGTCAGTTCCGACTTCATTTTCTGCAATGTTTATTAATTATTTATAAAGTTATTATTAAGATATTTCCAAGATTGATTTGAGGAATGTAAGTATTTCGGAAATAGCTATTTTGTGTTTTTTGAATAATATTTTTCAAAAATGAGAAAATAGTGAAATAGTAATTAATAATAATAAGGCTTAACAAACCCGAAGGTTCGATGCTAATACCACCAATCGCTCTGTACATATATCTGTCCAATGACACCTCTTCAGACCCAAATCTACGGTATCAGTCTTAACACAATCCTCCCATTTACGTTTCGGTCTACCCCTCGGACGTTTACCCCATGGTTCTGTGTTTACTAACATATTATGGATCCATTCATTACTAAGTCCCGTAAACTTTGCCGCAATACTACAACCTGAATTATATTTACCGGGTGAAGTTCTTTCAATTTGGCGTTGCATAGGCTTCTAAATTCTCCTTACTCATCCTTTTTAGTTCGGAACATTTTACGTAATGCTTTTATTTAAAAAACGTTTAGGCCCTGTTCTTCCCTTAGGTGTAAGATGCCACGTTACGCACTCGAATAACTGTCGGAAGGATGATAGTGTCGTAAATTTTAACGTTTAAGTTTTTGAACAGAAAGCGCGAGCTAAGCAATTTCGAATTTAAAATAACCAGAATTTCTCCCCTTTTTCCCTCATCAGTTTCGTTTTTTTCTAATTATCATAAAACCTAAATACTTAAACCTATCTGCCTGTTTAAATGTATCTCTTCTTAGAAGTAGTAATTATCAGCTAATCATTTCAAAACTTACCTATTGAAAAATACATAGCTTCATTTCAATGAATGAATAATTATTTTAAGAAATTAATGGAAAGAGTATTGAGTTTATTTCATCAAATAATCATTATTTGGAGATATTGACTTTTCGTTAATTTTATAAATACACAATTTAATAGATATAGTTTGATATCTATAGCTCTAAATCTCAATTTTTCTAGTATTGAAAGATATTTACGGTATGGTGTAGATTGAGGGAGATGAAATAAGAGGTAAATCACCGAGTCATCTGCGTATGAATAGTAAGAGGAATGGAGATCATTAATATAGATGGGAAAAGATAGTGAGAGAGAGAATCCTTGGGGAACGCCACATAAAATATGAAGGTGTTCCGAAGACGGATTATTAGAAGTGATGAGGAAAGGATTCTAAGATCTCATTCCCTTTTGAGAAGATTAATGTTAAAACCCTTAGTAAAGACAATGAAGGTAGACCAATTGAATTAGACTTTAATAAATTGTAGCAATTCAAATTTATTTATTAGTGTATACCTCCCACCCGGGACAATTCTGATTTTTGCTTACAAGAACTGCAGCTGTTTCACAGCAAAGCAGCCTCCATAGTAGTAGCGACCTCTTTTAGCGAATGATGGAAGGTCAAAAAAAGTCACATCAATAGAAGATGAATAACATCGGGATTTGTGTTTTTGTTCTGCAAACTGTTGTCGATATTGATTTATGTGGGGGGGGGGGGGCACCGGGCTGGCTTCGCTCCTAAATTGACTTAATACAACGTCATGCCGAACTGTTCTCTTGCAATGTGTGTTCCTACTCACAACTCGGTTAGGGATTTCTTCAAAAATTTCTTAATAAAAATGATATGTAAATTTGCTCCCCATTTTGTTTTATTTTATTATTCAGATTAACTTTGACAGTCCCACAATCACCATTTGTGGGTAGAGTAGTAGTCGGCGTCCGTAACCATAATCATCTCTGTTAACCAAGTTTAGTGTAAATTATTATAATGCATTGCTTACAATGCATGTAGTTACAATTTTGATATATTTTAAAATGTTTTTGGGTAGATAGATATTAAAATTTTTCATAATCTTAGTAATTATAAGTTTTTGTAAGTATAATTAAAATTCTTTTAAGTCGTTACTTTAATATTTTATATAGACTAGTATTTATAATAAATAGTGGGGGTTACCCTTCCCTACCTATCGGGGGATCAACCCTCATTTTACAAATTATACAAACTGTTACAAAATGTAAAACTTTTTAAAAGAAAGACAGTCAAAGAAAAAAACTCAAATAGTCATGTAACTACTTAATATTTTGCCCCACGTTCCGGAGCTTCATCGGGGCTAAAAAAAGGTACAAACACATAAAACAGGTAAACAATGTGAATTCAAAAATAAAAAAGAGATGTACTCTGAAACGAAAAATTAAATAAGAATAATAAAACATATTTTCGCAAATAATAGCAAAATAAACAATAACAAAAGAAATATAAATATAATAATCTATTATGTATATTATCATTTATTGATTTTTTAGTTCTTTAATTTTACTCTAACATTATTTTCAAATGTAACGTATTTTAACCGCCACCCTCGCACCATTCTCACTTTTTCTGTCATTTTCTTCATTAGGGGTATTCATGATGTGCTAAATATAAAATGTTTTACCATTTTAGTGTTATAAGTATAGGATTGTGGACAGCTCTATTTAAAGTCATATTAAGTGTTATATGGTTAAAAGCTCCTAGCGGATCTTCTGAGCGACTTGTTTTATAACCTTTCCTTCCAAAACTTCATGTTATTGTTTACTTCTAAGTTTTGATTAAAGTAATTTATTACAACATGCCTGTGTGTCTTGTTGACCTTCCAACTTGTGAGGAAGGGAATCAAGATGAGCTAATTGACGACTGTCATTACATTGTTATTATTAATTTTAAAAACATCCTAAACAATACTAACACAGTCAAAACACTAACAACGAGCAAGTAACCTAGCACAACAGACAAAATTGTGATGAGCTCAGCTGGTCTGTTGTGTGACGTCATTCTCCACTAAACAGACCTATTAATAGATGTTATATCGCTTTAACATGGTAAAATAAGGAAATATTTCTCCTTTTAACAAAAGTTCTTCCATTTAACATGTTAAACTAAAGATCATGAACACCCCTATTATCTTCCTTTATTCTTGGTTTCACTCTTATTCCCTCTTTCCATCTTTTAGTGTTTACTGTATTTTATATTTATTTTTCTGATGTCTTTCTGTTTTTATTAATTATCAAATGACCTTTTGTTATTCTTATTTAATTTTTCGTTTCACTGAATATTTCTTTTTTGTTTTTTAATTTACATTTTTCATCTATTTTAAGTGTTTGTATCTTTTTTAACCACGATGAAGCCCTGCACCTTGGTGCGAAACGTTGGCTCATATATATAGGAAGATGGTCAGGGTTGCGGTCAATAGTGAAACAAAAATAGTTTACAACTATTTATTTTCCAACGTTTCGCCCCACTTTGCAGGGCTTCATCAGGGCTAAAAAGATACAAAATGAAACTATGTTAAGAAAAATGATAGAAAAAAAATAAAAAGATACAATGAAAAGAATAAAAAACAAGTAACAAAG
>NW_027113028.1:96873-97983 GCF_000696795.3 Halyomorpha halys | reverse complement strand
AGTGCTGGCAGCTCTCCGAATGTGGTTTCAATTTTACGGAGTTCCGGAGCGCATCATGACAATTGAGTTGTTTCTTTGGCTGCGCTCAGACCATCTTTCTTTTACCATTATCACGCAGAATCAATCATCGATGTTCCTGTATAAAACTTTTTTAAATTTAAATTAAACATTTTTTAAAATGATCTGATGTAAAATGAAATGTTATATAGTGATCACTAAGAACGTTTTTATATAATAGAGAGATGACAAATAAAACTTATTTTTTAACATCTTTTAATTTAAAAGAAACATATTTATATGGGATCTTAAATTATAAACTCAGCTTTAAGTTTATTCTTTTAGTACAGTATTTAATTAAATAGCCTAAAAACTAAAAACTGTTACATTAATAAATTACTCCATAGCTTCTTATGGGGATGTTATAGTAACACTATCATATTTGTTGGGGGTACAGCCTCTATGTCTTAGGGAGACCTTTACACCATGCCCAGATTAAGCTAGGTCCAACCGATTGTCAATTTTAAATATTTTGTTGATAGAAAAAAAAAATAAAAATAGAAAATTTAAATATTTTTGTAAATGAGACATTGAAGAAAAAAATACTAATTGGGTAAGGAATATTACAAAATAAAACTAACCTTAAGAGCTCTGGATAAAAAACATTAATAAATTACAATGGTAGATTTAAGTGGCACCAAATCACATTTACCCTTCGTCGTAAACCTTCGTCTTGCTCCACAGTATCTTTTAATAATATCCCACTTATTCCTGTTGAGCAGATCCGTTACTTAGGACTAAATCTGGACAAACAACTGACATGGAATCCTCATACAAGACTGAAAAGACTGAAAAAACTGCTCGTCGATTCCGACTATTACAACATTTACTAGACAAACGGTCCAAACTTCCAATCCATTACAAAAGACTGATCTACATGACTATTATAAGGCCTATCTGGACATACGGAGTTGAGCTATGGGGCTCCACTAAACCATCTAATTCCTCTCGAATCCAACCATTACAGTCCAAAATCCTTCATAAAATCCCTAATGCTTCTTACTTTTTCACAAATCAAATCATCCATCAGGACCTCAATGTTCCATATGTTGC
>NW_027113028.1:93356-96458 GCF_000696795.3 Halyomorpha halys | reverse complement strand
TGAAGTATAGGTGAGATACTTACATAGTTGAAAATAGTTGAAAATGTAGATTGACAGAGATAAAAGTTCGGTAGGTGAATTGATAAAGATAATAGAGATGTAGATAGAGGTGAATTAGATCGAAGATAGGTAGACCGGACTGAAGAAGATTAACGAAGAAATAATAAGTACAGTGCACACACTAGGTAAGATAAAACAGACACTGTTATCCATAATCCAAAGAGGTTGCCACTGCAGTTGTTAGGAATTACCTTTGCTAACAATTACTTAATTAAAGATTTTTATACTATTCAAATACATTTGCAGAAATTTAATCGTGCATGGTTTAAAGTTGTATGGGTTAAATTATGGACTTTATCGATTTGAGGTAATAGATTAAAAATTGGCCTGAACAATATTTACTAGATGTATTTTTATATAATACAGTAGTCAGTATCAATAAATGAATAGAAAGAAGTACTCAGTTTAAATAAAAACAAAATTAAACAAAAAAACTCAATTTTAGGAGAAAAATAGTATATTAAATGAATATTCAAATATTATATTCGTAATAATTATAAATTTAAATGCTTCTATCATTAACAAATATAAAATAATATTTTCGTTTATTTGTTTGATAATTTTAATGAGAAAATTATAGAAGATCTTGAGAGCGGAATATTATTTTTTATTAAAGATGGAAATGGCAACACTGATTTCTAGTAGTGGGGATAGGGCCATATCAAGCGCCTTCTCTGTAACACAATTGTCTAGTCCTAACTGACTGAAATTATGTCAGCCCTTTTAGAATATTTATTTCTTCAAGTGTCTTTGTTTTTTATTTTAAATATATCAGTGAAGTGCATACAAATGTTGTGTATTATTTGTTTTCAATGTACGTTGCGTATAATAAGTTTAATATATTATAGAAAATTACTGGATTCAAGAACATCAGAAAAGATTATCTCGCCATCTTGGAATTTCTATTGTAAGTTAAATTTATTTCATATAATGTTGTTTTTCATATTCACTTAACGCAGTCGTTTGTTTTTCTGTTTTACTGAATAAATTATATAATATGTGTCATAATTAACTTTTTTGATAATTTAATATAATATAATGTTCTTAATAAGATATTGCAATCATGTACCAAATTAATATATGCCAGATCAATTATTATAAAGTTTCAATTTAGTACATTTACAATGACTATTAAACAACGTTAAGAATAGTTCATTGTATATAATTAAATAAAGAATAATATATATGTGTTATATACATTCTCTGCTTACATACATACCTACCTATATATCAGATATATACCTCGTAGATTAATGGTCACCTTAAGCAGTCTTCTCCATAACTGCTATAATTAAAAATTAGATGTAAATATGTGTTATATGTATAAATATAAACGAAATCCGGGTCGAAATAGGGATGAATAGAAAAATAATAATAAATACATATTGATTACTTTTTATATAGTTTATCGAAAATTATAAAATATAAATAAAAAGACATAATTATATATAAAACATCCACTTATGAAAAGGGCTGGTTAATAAATTCAAAAATGTATATAAATATATTTATTTATATACACAGATATATTTATATGATAACATCACACATCTGCGAAATTATAACTATAAATAATGCATATGAGGAGTTTTCTATCAAAAGTTATATATCTACTTTTAAAAAATTATTAAAGATGCACCTGAGGAAGATAAATTAATTTTCATTGAAAATGATGATTTGTAACACCTATTTGACTGAGGAAAATTAAAATTTTTAAATAAACTGATTAGTTTTGGTTGAAGAATAGTGCGAAATGAGCTTTTAATTTTGAAAAGAGGGTAAATTAACTTTTATTAGAAAGTTCCTAGTATATTCAATTACTAAAAATATGTTTGTTTTTTTTACATCTGGATGGTTTGTGGGTAATTTTTAATGTATGTTATGTTTTAATTATGTTTTTTACACTATAAACGTTTAAAGTATATCTCGATTAATTACTTATATGTTTAAATATGTATATCTTCCGAATAGTCTATGAAAATTTTAAAACAAACTTTAAAATTGAAATAGTTGCTGGATGTGTTGACTCTAAATATTAGATTAATTAATAAATTTTTAAACGCCTTCAGAATAATGTTTTTTATTGTATTAAATTTAAATTTAATTCATATTTCGGGTTTTAAATGATCTTTATTGTCTCATATTTACTATAAAAAATATGTAGTATAAGGGGGCTAAATAGTTTCTATATAATATATACATACAAGAAATCACAGTAATGAAAAAATCATGTTTCTTAAAGTTGAAAATTTTTTTTTGCGAATTATATAATAAAAGACATTATTGTTATGATTAGTAATCAAACAGATCTAATTGTTAAAAACAGTAATAATTAAAAACAATAAAAAACATTAAACTTGGTAAACAAAAAATTCATTTCACTTCAAATTTCTTATTTTAGTGAAACAATATTCTAGGTGAGTGTTAACGAAATTATTAGATTATTGAATACTGTTAATTTGATGGAATCAGGTTTTACTCCAGACACTACTACAAAGATACAAACACAATCGTAGTGTAAAGATAAAGTAATAAGCGTGAAACTGTTACTGATTCTTATAAACTAGTAAAGTGTATATATTTTATTTTTAATCATGCACGTTAATTTTTTATTCCTTACAATTTCTGTTTATTTACTTTGCTGGTTTATCACATCTAATTTATCTTTTATTTAATTTTTTTTGTAGCCTAATAATAACAGCTAAAAATGAAAAAAAAAATTCAAATCACCCCACTTCAGCTCTCCAAAGGTATAAGGTAGCATCTTTAACTGTAACGCTATCTATAGTGGGCTAATGGCGAACTGTAAATATTAATGCATTAAAAACATTTGATTCTTCTAATTATTTATTTGAAAATTTGGATTTCAACTTTGAAAATTATTTTTAAAAAAAATTTATGTGTGCGTAGTTTCTTTCTGTTTGTTGCTGATAATATAGATTAAATAGCATAATTATCAAAATTTATATGAAAACGAACCTAATGAACTTATTTTTATGATACATTAATGATATTCTCTCTCTCTCTCTCTCTCTCTCTCTC
>NW_027113028.1:83641-93220 GCF_000696795.3 Halyomorpha halys | reverse complement strand
TTTTTGTTTTATTTTTTAATATATATATTCCTAATTCATCGATTATTCTATTTCCGTTTTAATATATTCATTTTAATCTTCCATTGCCTTGTTAATGGAACGTGATTGCAGGATTGGTATAATCCGTTAATGTAGAGTTGGGGTGAACCCTCATTGATTTTCCGAACCCTGAAACCTGATTAGAGGATATACCTATGTATTTAATTCCCTCATATCAAATATGGCGTATATTTGAGCTGTAAATTTGTCGAGTAAGACAGAGACGTAGGATTTCAGCCTATATTAAGCGGTTAGGCCATTACTCTACGACCGACTGAATGGGAAAAAGAAGCCACATCTCAATGTTAAAGCATAAACTATGTAAAATCTCCCGATACTCAGGAGGAGAATGGTCCTCAGGAAGAATGAGCACTTGGGACTGTGCTGGGAAGAAGTCAGTAACTGGCCCGTATCCAGCCCATAGATTATGCACCCTCCCCTTTGTCTCCCTCGGTCCTAGTGCCCATAATCTCTTCTACATTTTTAAGGCAGCGTGAAACAGCCCCTTTCAATTTCGAGACTGGGATCTACTCATAGATACTTAAAATTCCAAAATACTTTTATCTTTCATAAACATTTTGGGAACTTATCAAATATATCTATTTATATATAAATAATTGACCGTATTAATTCAAATTATGAAGATGGTCAGGGGTGCGGTCAATATATAGTATATATAGTTTAATTTTTTTTAAATATTCAAAAGCAATTTATTTCACAAGGTAGGGTAATAAGATACAAAAAAGTAAATTAAGGTCGGTTTAAAATTATATAAATATAAATGAAAAGAAAAATTACAAATTTATTTGCTTATGGGCCAATCCATTACTAGCAGAGTTAGCCTGTAAAGTATTAATAATTAAATATTAATTATAATAACTATCAACAAACTATTTGATTATTATATAAGCTAATAGCAAAACAGAATTCCCAAATGGTGAATTAAAAATCATTTATATAATAAGTCAGAGTAAAAAAAAACAAAAAAAAAAACAGAACAAAAACGACATTACTTACTTAATAAAATAAAATAAACAAAAACCTTACTACCTGTCTAATTATTCTGTATGTTTATATTTAAACTTTTTATTTAGTATTCTTGTTTTAGATTTATAGTATTATACCTTTATTGTATTTACTGTATTATCATAACTATATTTTCTATCGCTATATATTATTAGTTTCTTATTTTTTCATTTATTTTTTTATTTCTGTCGGCCCAAGACTCCTATTGAAGTCCTATACTGCCCAACCATGGTAGAAGGTCAAATTTTTCGTTTTGTTGGACCGCCACTTAATGAAAAAAGTCAACGCTCCAGGTTGAATAGAAACCAGCGCCACTCGCAGATCTCAGATTGATAGACCTGCCGCTCTCTATCTGAGCTACGGACGGCCCATCATTTAATATTTCCTGAATCAGACATTTCGTATAGTTACTATTATTATCATAGTTTTATATCTCCTTCTTTTATTTCACGTGTTCGAAGTAAAAACCGTTAACTGTTCCTCTCCTTCACTTTATTTACTTCTGATATTCTACCAGTTTCGTATTGACCTGAACAGAAAATAGGTGCGTGGTCCTGATTTGTTATTTATTATTTTTATTTTATTTATTCTTTCTCGACGTTTATGTAATCCTAACTTACTTCTTTACTTTCCGTTTTTAGTGTGTTAATTTTTTACTTTCTCATTTCTTTTCTATTTTACGTGTGATTACGTCTGCTTTTAAATTTAACCTAATTTTTTTTATATTCTCATCATTGTATATTTTATATTTATACTATTTTATTTACTCTTTTATTTCATTTGTATATTACTTTGTTATCACTTATACTTAAATAATTTTAACTCTGCCTTAATTTACTTTTTGTAGTTTATCCTATTATGTCAAAATATTTTTAGTTGTTTTTGTATTTTTTTAGCTCTGATAAATCTCTACAAGAGTGGGGCGAAACGTCAGCAAATAAATAGTTGTTAACTATTTTTGTTTTCTTGATACTGCGGCCCTGACCATCTTCTTCATAATTTATATCTTTTTATTTATTTTTTTAAATATATTTCACAAAATGTTCTAAAATGTCAGTTGCCGTTTTTATCTTCTTTTTTTTCTAAAAGTTGTTTACTGATTCTATTCGTTTAAATTACATTTTTTTTTCGCAACCCGACCAGTAAGGACCCCGCGAATTTTAAGGAATAATATTAACTATTTCTTAGTTATTGGTATTTTTGTCAAATATCAGTCGCGTTTTTGCTAACACTGCATTTACTGGTAAAATTTGTCAAAATTTAAATTATTTTTGTTTTTTTGTAATTTTAAGCAATATTATCAACTATTTCTGTTTTTTTGTTCTCATCTTAAACCTGCCATTTTACATCACCTTGATGCATAATTTTTTCTCTTTTCTACTTGTCATTTTTTACTGAAACATACATATTTAAGGTAATGTCCCCTCTTAGCAACACATAGCCATTCTTGTAAGGTCTTTTTTAATTACGAGTTTGGCCGTTATTGGCGCAGTATACCATTTGGTGTTTGGATATCAAGGTAACAGGTTCGTTTTATTCTTTTTTTTTCCTCCTATCTTTATTTTACCACCCATTCTTTTTTCAATTTTCCTTACCCAAGTTATTAGCTATTTTCACCATATATTCTATTCGATTCTTTTGTTAAACTTTACTTATATTTTGCCTCTTTATCAATTATTATGGTTACATATATTTTCTTT
Source organism: Halyomorpha halys (assembly GCF_000696795.3). Taxonomy (NCBI): domain Eukaryota; kingdom Metazoa; phylum Arthropoda; class Insecta; order Hemiptera; family Pentatomidae; genus Halyomorpha; species Halyomorpha halys. Next base: position 90,455 of record NW_027113028.1, on the reverse strand, counting down.
CTCTCAATTTTATTTTTCTTTCCATATTTCAATTTTTAAATTATTAATGACTAATATGTTCATACTTCTTTGCATTATATAGCTTCATTTTGATTTTATTTTACCTACTTATTCAATTAACTATGTATACATTTTATTTTCCACTTTTCTCATCACTTCATTTTATTAATTCTATTCTGTAAAAATATTCACTTTATGTCATTCTGTTTATATTTTCTATACTTATTGGTTGTTATCTTGCTCTGTTCTTAACCCTTATGAAGGCTAGAAACTCTAGCCGAAACGTTGGCCCAATTAAATAAGTTACATCAACTTATTTGTGTTTCATTTTGACCGCACCTCCAATCATCTTCTCCTCGTAAGTCATCCACGGTCAACTATCTTTCATAATCATATAAATTTAATTATATTTTCTCCTTATTATTGCGTTCAGAAAGTCCATTTTGAATTTATTTTAAAAAATAAACATTTTTTCGCTCGGAAAACTTGGCTATATCTCAATAAGAAGTATATGTCAGTTTTTAGTTTAATATCAGGTTTAGTTTGATATATTCCCATAGTTGGAGCACTGTACGATAATTTATTTGACCGAATTGAAATGTAACGACTTTATTATGCCAACATAGATCCAAGGCAAGAGAGACACTTTAATAAAGCGCGGAGCACGGCCATTAGTGAAGCGGGGTAATGGAAGACACATGGGACATTTCTGGGGCACCGCGGTAGGGGGCTCAATTTAATAAATTCCTCGCCCCCCCCCCAACTGTTGGACATAAATATTGCTCTATGGGTCATCGGATGCACAGCTTGCTCTAGACCGCTGCAGATCTCTATCTGACTATGGATGGTATCACCATGCGGTCGCTTAGTATTGCTTTAATGTACCGTTTAACCGAGAGTTAATTGCTTAAACCACGTTTAACTAATTTAACTGCTATGTAGTCATGTATACCTACCTGTACAGGTCTATATCTTCCATCTAATAATGTATTGCTAAGCATCTTTATTAACGTATAATTAACAAAAATTACCAATTATTAATAATAACAAAAATATCCAAATAGTCTCAATCTTATTTATTAAAACATATGTCTCACGTTTCGGCCGATCCATCAAAGACAATCAAATAAAATAACACTTTTAATTATAACTTGTTTTTAACAGTATAGAAACATTATTAATTATAATTTTCACAGCTTAATTTTAGTATCATAGTTCTACATTGATTTATAAATTTTGCCGCCTATTTAATATGCAGAAGTCAATTTAACACAATCTAAATAAATCTACAAACCAAAACCAATAAGAGGAAACATATTTCTTTACTGATAAATTTGCACCATTCTATGTATTGATTTATCTGTATTTGTTACTATAGCATTTGATAATAAATTCTATTCTTCATAATTTTTATATTTTACTATCATTAACGTAGCACAGTGATATTATTTAAACTATTTTAACAACCAGGTTAGGTATACTTACATTTTAATAACACACTACATTTTCTGTTTTGTTATTAAAAATCCTTTAAAATTTATTTACAATTAATTATCTAAACTTCAACTATATTCATCATAAATTGTATATTACAAAATATGTCAGCATAATGTGGATTTAAATTTCTTTAGTCCCTTAAAATGAGGTGGACAGATGCATCAAAATTTTTTTTGTTAGCTTACAAAAGACTGATATACATGACTATAATAAGGCCTATCTGGACATACAGAGTTGAGATTTGGGGTTCCATTAAACCATCGAATTCCTCTTGTATTCAATCCTTAAAATTCTTCGTAAAATCTTTAATATAGGAATATAGTAAGGATACTATGCAGTAGTAGGTACATTCCTCATCATTTACAATGATCATTGTATATCCTCAGACAATCCTTTTATATAATTAAATCCATAATTTCTTATTCACTATTACTTAGTTTATTATTCTGTCCTCTGTTTTATTTTTAGAAATCTTAAAGTTGTCAACTAAATTAATTTTTATCAAAAATAATTATTCAATCAATTACTGAGTAATTAAACCAAAAATAATTTCTAATACATTGATTTCCTAATGATTAACGAGTTTTAACTGAAAAAAAACTGTTTCACTAAAAACCTTTTAAAATATCCTACAAAGTTACGCTCATTTCAAAATTCCGTATATGACTTACACCACTTTTGCAATTAACTGATGAAATACAACTAACAATAACATTTACCATAGAACGTAAAATTTTATAAGTTAATTTAAGGTACGTTTTGTGAGGTTCGACAGTTATTTGTCGCACATGCGCAGATAGCTGATAATACTACCATATATCAAGAAAATCGCAATTGTACGAAAGTACTGCTGGTAGTAAATATTATAATTTACACGTTGGTATCTTTTGCTGTAGACTCTATCACACTAACGCCTTCTTCAAGTAACCTTGGCTTCAGTATCCATAAAACGCGTTAACATGGAAAATGGCCCCGTGACTTTCCATATAAGATTCATTGGACCAGTGCCAATAAATAGTTTATCAGTTATCCTTAAATGAATTTTTATATTTTATGTTATAATTATTAAAAAGTACTTAATTTTTTTTTAATTATTACCGTGTGAGAAATACTCCTTTTAGAACTTTTGAATTCATGATGTTGGTGTGCTACCCATTAACAGTTATAAATTGTGTGTTGATTACATAAACGTTGAATACTTTTTGTAAGTCCTTTGTTGCAATTCTTTGATTAGTTGGTAAATTGAGAGATTAAATTTTAAATTTAATTTTTATGTTTAATGAATTCATTCAGCTTTATTACTTATTTTCATGATGATGAATGATGTCCTTTGATAATTGAATCTTTAAATTCACTAATAAAACTAGCTATAGCTAGAAAAACAATTGTATTTTATTTTTAATTTTGTTGGTAGTTAGTTTTTTCTAAATATATAGAGGAGCGGGTAAGGAACTGCAATACTGATTGCAAGGACCCGGATTTGACAGATCATTTTTTATTCTGTTACTGTAACCGTGAGTCAACCCTGTGGGAGCCCTTGAGGGTCCACCCACTCTCATAAAGTGGGTACCCTCTATTTAGGAAAAAATGTCGTGGTTGAGTGTGATTCTAACCAAATCACCTCCTATCATAACCATTGGTTTAGTAATACTACTTCCTTACAACGTACTAAACTCTTGACCCTTGCTTCGGTGGTGCTGATTTAATTTTTTTTAAGTTTTTTTTTTTTGTAACTACCTTCAACGTTTTTATTATTATGATAATGTTATTTTGTTCATATGGAAGTTTTTTTATTCCGCCATTTTTATGAAATGAAATGAAATTCCTGGACTTGTACCATTTAGAACAATTACAAAAATAATTTTAATTTTATAAGAATATATATAGGCCACACTTCATTATAACTTATATTAAGATTGTATATAAATAATTTTAAATAAAGAGAATAAAAAAAAATTAAAAAACTAACTGATTCAATACATAAAAATCAAAACTATTATAATATTGGATTAGATTGGCGAATTAAAAAGTTGTTATATTGAAGGTTTTTTTTTAAAATATTTATTTATTGCTATTTACAACTATACATTATAAGACATTTAGTAAATCTGATCTAAGTTAAATTGGAGTGTTACAGCCGTGTAGAGAAACTACCCATTGGTAGCATTCTAATGACATTTTACATTAGCTGGTCTCGTGGCTATCTTCTTTTTAGGCGCCTCGGAGGATTGTCAGGAATGGAAGAGGATGCAAGGTTAGAAACTAGGGGGTTTGGGTGGTTAGTGAGTTTATAATGGAAGGAGTGATATCTGGTTCGGGCTAGATCGGTTACATAGGGAACATTAAGGTCTTTATGGATGATTTTATTTGTGACAAAGTAAGGGGCATTGAGGATTTTACGAAGGATTTTGGATTGTAAGGATTGAATACGAGAGGAATTCGAAGGTTTAGTGGAGCTCAAAGCTCAACTCCATATGTCCAGATTGGCCTTATTACCGGTCACGTAGATCGGTCTTTTGTAACGTGTTGAAAGTTTAGACCGTTTGTCTAGTAATGCTGTAATAGTCGAAATCGGCGTGCAGTTTCCTGTCTTTTCAGTCTGGTGTGAGGATTCCAGGTTAATCGTTTGTCCAAATGTAGTCCAAAGTAACGGATCTGTTCGACAGGGGTAAGAGTAACATCATTAAATGAAACTGTAGGGCAGTCAGTTGGTTTACGACGAAGGGTAAAGGTGATTGATGAGATTTGTTGGAATTTATCTTAATCCTCCAATTACGACACCAATCTTCGAGGGCTGTGATATGGGATTGGAGATTTTGGGATACAATTAATAGGTTATTATTAACAGCGAGCACACATGTGTCATCGGCATACTTGGTGAGGATAGTGTTAGGATTGGTTGGAATGTCAGCTGTATAGACGGTGTAGAGGATGGGACCAAGGATACTACCTTGAGGAACACCAGCGGACTGAGAATAGAGGGATGGATAGGAACCATTGTGTTTTACTTGGAAAAATCTATCAATGAGAAAGGAACGAATGATGAGAAAGTATGTAGGAGGTAGGAATTTACGGAGTTTGTAAAGCAGTCCCGGGTGCCAGACTCGATCAAAAGCCTGAGAAGGGTTTTAAACGAGGGAAGGTTTGGTACATGACATATGTTAGAGGGAATAGAGGTCCTGTGATATGCAGCTCGGGTAAAAAAGATTTATTAAACGCAGCAGTTCGGTGAGATGGAGTAGATGTGCAGATAAACTGGATCTGAGAGTACGGGATTGGGCAGAGAATTTGAATTGCAGGTTTTCTAGGATATAGGAGGAGCGTTGAGTACTAATTACTTGGAATAGAAAGGAAGCTAGAAAATACTGGCATCGGAAATATGGATAGGGCCACTTCAGCTCGGCGTAATACTGGGTTATGTGCGTATCTCTTATCTCTGCTGATCCCTAAAATAAATCGTACTGCGCAATGCATAAGACTTTTAAGTTTATATTTATTTACACATAATTTTTATAATCTTACATTAGCTTTATCTACTTTAATAAATAGCTGAAAAATATTATTGTTTTTCTCTAATTCAAACCTGACCATCTAATCCTGATTCACATTCGGTCAAGCATCCATATATATCATTAAATTTTTTTAAAGTCGAATTCAGATTTGCTGAGGAATTATTGAAAATAAAAATAAATAGCCCTTGATATTTTTTTTTTTAAGTAAAAACAAACCACCGTGTCTTTTTTTAAAATCTCGGCTCATTTCATTCGGGTTCCAAATGCTAAAAATAATTAGCTATTTTTAAGACAGGATGAAGCAGACTCCCAACTCATTGACAGTGTTATGGAATCTGAGAAAGGAAGGTCAGACAGAGAATTATTTTTGTAATTCATATTTTTGTATATTCTATGCCATTGTAATATTGTACATGCCACTCTCGTGTTTCAAGAAATAGGTTTTGATATAATTATGCTATGAAAAAAGCAAATTAACCTGCTTTCTAAACACTGATATTTATTACACTGTGGTTAAATTTTCAAAACTTTTATAGGTATGTCAAACAAAGACTACCAATTACGTAAGCCCTACTGTACATCACCACTCTCCTCTCTCCTCTTTTATAATTTTTAAGAATTATTATTTAAATTTATTTATTTTATATTAATTTTTTTGTTTTATTTATAATATTGTATATAGTTAGGGGTATCTTTTGTATGAGACTATACCCCTCCCCATAATCAATTATTAAAAAAAAATCTAATTCTTAAAATCTAAAAAGATATAATTTTTATTTGATTTCCGTTGGGTTATAAAAGCGGCATGGAGCTATCTTTTGAGAATATTGTATATTTTCTAACCTTCTCCCAGGAATTTCCAATAAGATAGATTTTTTTTTGTGACAATAAATTAAATTTTAAAATGAACTCGTATCGGAAACTATTTTGTTCTTACAAGACCTGAAGTTTTAAGTCGCAAAAATATGTAAGCGATAGTACAAGGTAAAAGGTGGAAACAATAACAGTTATTTCACCCCAATAGTTGATTACTTTAATGAAAACTTCTTATAATTACTAGTCGAAATTGAGTCTGCCAAGTATAGTAAGTGGGAATATGAAATGGCGTCTGTTTCAAAATCTTTAAAAATGATAATTTTTCATTTTTAGCTCCATATCTTTGAAACTAGATATAACAATTCAAAACCAAATAAAATATCATTTATAGTAGAGTTGCTAAAATATGAACCCTAGTTGAGCTGTTTAGGCTTAATAGTCTCCAAGATACAGTTTTTTTTTATTAGCAAAATTTAATGAGATATATACTAAAAAATCAGTATTTAGTTAGTAATATATTGTGGAAAATCTTTATCTCAGGATCCATGAGCCCTACAGACATCTATTTTTTTAATTAATTAATAATTACTTTATTTATTGATAATATTACAATCTGCCACTAACTTGGGCAATGAGTAATAGTGATAACTGTACACTTTCATACAAAAAATAAAATAAAATGACAAATAAAATTAATATAATCAAACTAAGTAAAATAAATTATTTAAAATGTTTAATATCTCGACCTAAAGATCCCTGAGTCCACTGTATTCCCAATATATGAGGGGTAGAGTAGGACGCTTTGAAAATATCAGTAGTTAGTTAATTTATTCCGAGAAATTTATATTTCAGGAACTATGTGACGTACAGATGTATATTAGAACTTAAATTAAACTAGTTTAATGAACTATAAAGAAGTTTATGACCTTCACCTTCGTAGGAATAGTAGTTTTAATGATATTTGCTAAAATAAATTAGATCGCAGCGCA
>NW_027113028.1:45492-83056 GCF_000696795.3 Halyomorpha halys | reverse complement strand
TAAAGCTAGTTTAATGAACTATAAAGAAGTTTATGACCTTCACCTTCGTAGGAATAGTAGTTTTAATGATATTTGCTAAAATAAATTAGATCGCACCGCAGCCCTCTTACCACGTCACTGGTAGTGAGCCAGTGGAGGCTGAGCTCTAAAGTCCCAATTACTCTACATGAGCGAAGTATCTGGCCATTGACAGATGTCTCTTAGCAATCAAATTAAAGCTAGTTTAATGAACTATAAAGAAGTTGATGACGTTTATCTTTTTAGGAGTAGCAGTATATTTGCTAAAATAAATTGATTCCTAGTTCTTCGATCAAAATTTCTTATACAATTATCATAAAAACTACTACTTATAAATAGACAAACTACATTATAGTACATTCAACTAGCTCTAATGTGAGTGTTAGTAGACATCTGTACGTCTAATGGTTCTTGAGATATAGTTTTGTTGGAACGACTAGAAATCATCATTTTAAATTATTTTGGCAAATAAAATATATATTTAAGTTATATTGAGATTAATTTTCTTAATTACACTGTGCAGTAGAAGATGGATGACTGTTGTCACCCTTAACGACTCGACTGAAGGAAGGTCATTTCATCCTCCCTTAATTTTGCGAGGGCTGTTCGCCATTAGTATTCCGAATGTTGAGATGGTTTCAATTCCGGCTAATTGAATTTTGACATCTTTTAAATCCCACATGTAGCCCGAGCTTACTTTGCAAAGGATATTCGGCAACTTTCATTCTATTTGTTAGGCCCTACACAGAATATTTTTACACCCACGGCAGAAATGTATGAGAATTTTTTTCTCCTAGTCGTTTTTAATGTTGTATATTCAAATTTTTTTTTGTTGTCTTTTAATTTCTACTAGACCAATGGTCTATTAGAAAACATAGTAAGGTCTAATGTTATATTTAAAGCCGTTAGAAAAAATATATGAGAAACATTGTAATACTTCAATAATAAAATTGTTAAATAAAGAGTTCATCGTCATATACAAATTTATATAAAGTATTTATTCATGCACAGTTCATATGTAAAGAATATTTAAATTAATAGGAGTTTTTTTTATTTAATATCAGATCAGAGGGCTGTCTGTAGCTCAGATGGTTAGGCATTGTCTTACCGATCAGGGGCGTTGACTTTTTCATTGAGTGGCGGTCCCACAAAATTAAAAACTTGACCCCCAACCATCGTTTGGCAGTATAGGACTCCAATGGGAATCTTGGCCGAAAATAAAAATAATACGAGATCGGCCTGATGGGTCTTAATGTAATAGTTTAATATAACAGTTAAATTATTTTTTTTTAACACTTGATTATGAATGAGGAGGGCATAGCCTTGTAAAAAAGACACCCCTAACTATAAAAAAAGATATAAATAAAAAATCAAGTTTTTCCTAACTTTCCATTTTTCCCTTATTATTTCTGCGTGCCTTTGTTTTCTTTTTTCTGTCCACGATACATCTTTTTCGAGTTTCTCCTTCCCATAAGAACCTTGATTTTCTTCAGTCTTTTCCTATATCTTTCTCCGTCCAGACAATCCTGGTCCGTTATTCCTAGTATTTCTGTTTCTTCCTTCATCTGCCTGATATATCCTCTTGAGCTTTTGTATCCTCGGATTTTTTGGGATATTTCCTTGTTTGGTTTTCCGAGATCATTCTTAACATATGTCCGTGGAATTTCAGTGTCGTGATCCTTATTTCTGTTTCTAGGTTCTTTGTGCCTTTGTAGATTTTTTTTATAATTAAAATAAACAGGTTTATTTGATTTTTGGGACATCCCAGAGCAATTTCATTCCTAATCCCCCTGGGTAGGTACAATGAATACGGTACCCACGGAGTGACAAGACAATAAAGGAATATGAGTTTTATTAGATTTTGAACAGTACCATGTTTATTCTTTATGTTGAATTAGAAATCTAATTGATTTCATGTAGCTATTTCGTTGTTTTTGTTACTCAAAATACAAAGAATGGATTAACAAAACTGTTTTTTTGTTAAATTAGTTATTATACAATTTGACCACAAATCATTAATCTCACTACTAAAAGCATATTATAAATATTAAAATGTACCCAAAAACATATTGCTTTGCCGCTGGAACAGAACTAGAACTGCGACAGCAACATAAGTTAATTTAAGTCGGAGAAGTATCTTTGGTCAGTTGGGTAATCCTGAAATAGTGAGGACCTTACATTTCCCAGTGACACTAATAGCCCAAGTTGTTCCAAGATCAAGAGTCACACCGCCCTGGTTTAGTTATTTAACATAATAGACCTCCGCAGTGGTTGCTGACAAGTACCAAACTGGTTTGGACTAAGTTGGAGATGTATTTAAGTCCCAGTGGAACTAACTTGTGTATTGCACAAGACATGGAATATTATGATCATTATTAATATTACTAGTTTTAATTTTAAATAATAATAACATAATAATAGCTTTGTTTCCATTATTAGTCGGAGTCTTGAGAGAAAGGAGTGTGGTTTATAAGTAAAGCACCGTTGTTATTTTTTTCTCTTCAGGGGATATAAAAATTGCTGGTACTAATACTTTTCATGTGACACAATCGCGTATTGAAACCTTAGTCAAAATATCGTATCGATACTTTGGTGGTATCGTACCGTCACTGGAGAGTGGGGGTATACCTTACGAATACAAAAAAATGGTTCTATTCAAATAATTAAGAACACATAGATAGTGGAAAAAACATCCGTTTCTCATAACCTGTGTGAAATTGTAGTAAAAACAAACAAAACTTTTTGAAAAATAAATAATATACTTTGAAAAATTAAATCTTTATAATTTATTTATTGTTATTTAAAACTTTATAAAAATATATACAACAAGAAAATTTGGCGTAGGTAACATAGTGACGTGATAAAAACATGTGGATGATCTACCCATTGATAGAACTCCAATAACATTTCTACAGGAGAAGATCTCGAGGCCATCTTCTTTTAAGACGTCTCGGAGGATTATTAGGTAATGAAGAGAAGCAAAGTTAGAAACAAGTGGGTTTGGAAGTTTATCATGGTAGAATTAGCATCTGGTTCTGGTCAAATCGGAAACATATGAGACTTTGAGATCCTGATGTATGACTTGATTCAATGATTAAATTCAATGGTTTAGTGGCGCCCCATAACTCAACCCCGTGTGTCCAGATAGGCCTTAGTAATAGTAATGTAGATCAGTCTTTTGTAATGGATTGGCAGTTTAGACCGTTTGTCTAGTAAGTACTTTTCTTCGGAGTTACATAGAGGAGAGTTATCGATACTACCATGTATCGATGGTTTTACACTCAAAATCGCATCAATACCAAATTAAAATTATCATTTAAATGTGACGTTTCTGCCTCTACCGCACATGAGCTTTTTTAATTTATTTTTTTTAATCCTCTTCCCTAGCCATTTCTGGCATTCGGGGTCCGGCAGCAGTGGTGTTGTGCGCTGGGGTTTGCGCTCCCAGAAATCAACAATTTTTACTTAGACAAAAAAAAAAAGATATAATACTTAAATGTAGTGATTAAAATGTGAACATTAATTTTTGAAAAAGTAAACATTTTTTCTCTCCTTCTATTTTTTTATCCAGTTAGTCAGGGTAGAAAAATTTTGTCTTGAGAATCACATGTTTTTCACGAAGCGTTTACAGTAATGAAGGATAAAACTTTTAATTGAAGCGAAGCCTGGACCAAACTTGGACCGATTAAGGGATTTCCACTTAAAGTGAAGAAAACTCTTTAATCTTCCGAAATGGCAAGAGTCTGGTCCAAGTGGTCATTCATGTGTGGCAACTTCACTTCCAACTTTCTTCCTGCCTCAGCATAAAAGGATTACTGAAGGATAAAAGAGTATGTCTATTTTCTTGTAGGAAGGTGGTCCTAATGGTGATAAAAAAACAAAAATACACAAAATAACAGAAAATAATTTTTGTTTGGAACCAGCGCTTCACCACACTTTGTAAGGCCTCATCATCAATTTTTATTTAAATACTTTTTTTTATTGATATATATTACAATCTCCCACACAGTTGTGGGCAATAGGTTATAGGGATGAATGATATCATTCATACTAACATAAAATAAAATAAGAATAAAAATAAATAAAATCTCTCTTAAAATATATGAAAACAGAAGGATAAAGAAAATGAACATAATCAAACTATACATATGAAAAAATAAAATTATAATAAAAATAAAATAATCTCAAGTCAAATTTACACTCTTATATACAATATTTACACAATCGACCTGAGGTTCCCTGAGCCTCTTTGTGTGGGGATAGAGCAGAGCTCAAAAGAACCCTGCGCATCCCCCTCGCCGCATCACTGGTAGTGAGCCAGTGGAGGCTGAGCAAGTGCGCTAAAGCCGCAAACACTCAACTTCAGTGGAGAATCTGACCATTGCCAGAACTCCAAGTGTCCATGCTTATTTTGCAATAAGACTCTCGGCCACTGCCGTTTCAACCTACTAGATGGGTTGTTGGGATGGGTGGAACTAGAAGGTTTGAACCAAAGGATGGTTGGAAAGGTTTATATGGAGTTTTATGAATTTCGTTGGTATGAGGTCAAGGACTAAAGGGATATGAAGTTGATGATGTATTGTTCTGTTGTACTATCAGCAATCGATAAAAACAAAATACAAACATTGCACAGAATGATAAGACAATAATAAAATACGTAGAAAGGAACTTTTTATGTATATTATTATTGTCTCATCATTCTTGACAATGTTTACTTTTTTATTTTTATTTTGCCCTGATGAATTTCTGCGAAGTGGAGTAAAACGTTGGATACGAATAAACAAATTTTTTTTTATTTGAAAAATGTTGTTTAACGATTTGAGGCTACGGACTAATATAATTTGTTTTTTCATAAAATATTTTTTTTTAATATTTACTGGATGTGTTTTTATTAATTTAATTAGATGTACTGAAAGTATGCTTAAATTTATGACTAATAAGGAGAACGGTTACATATGATAATTAAAGATATATTTATTTAAGGTAATTGCTTTATTTTATTTAAAAAAAAAAAAAAAAAAAAAAAAAAAAAAATTGTTGCTTATTGGTTTCGAAATATTACGAAAAATGTTTCGTTTTGTTGGACCGCCACTTAATGAAAAAAGTCAACGCCCAGGGCCCTGTTTCATAATGAAAGCTAATAGCATTAGTTCAAAATACAAGTATAGAAACTACGTGATGATTACACTAATACTTATTTTTAGTAGTAGGGATGACTATTAGTGATATTACAGGAGTTAAAAAGTACTAAAGTAAAAGTTTAAATAATAATATTGTTAAAGTCAGTGTAATTGTATTAAGTTGATTCTACAAGACTAATAGTATTAGTTTGAACTTCATTATGAAACAGGGCCCTTACATGGCTTACATTACACAATACAAAATTACTAAAATGTTTTATTTATCAGATTTTCAACTATTAAAGCAAAGTAGTTATATGTCCATAACTTTATAATTTAAAAGTACCATTACCAATTAATTTTATGTTGAATACCGCTATATTGTCTTCATGATCGAACTTCGATTCGGTTCGTTTGAGTTCGGATGTGAAAACAAAGCGATGACGTGTGGTCTATTTATAACTCTTGTAATTAGAAGGCGATTTCCGATTGCATCAAGCTTAGTGTTCTTCTCATCAATTTATATTTGATGAAGCAGTTATTACGTTACTAAACACAAACTGTTATTATTCCTCTTTTTTATTTTATTTTTTATATTGTTTACATTTACAGACTGAGTAATCATTTAGTAATAGATTGTTAGGATAATTGCTGTGAGAATTTTTATCATTACGCTAACATAATTTCGAAGATTTTATTTTAAAATATATCAATATTATTCAAATAAATTGTCTAAAATTATATTTATTTATAATCTTAAGATAATTAATATATTCATAGAAAATGTTTACCCAAAAAAAATAATTTACAATATTTGGGAAATTAACCTTAAAAATATAAAAATAAAACAAGAAACGAAATAGTAAATAATAAAGTAAAAAATAAAAAAAATTATTCAATTATATTAAAGGACTATCTGAAGATATTAAGAAATCATTTAAGGATTATGATGTTAATGAGTACTCTTTGAGTCGACTCAACAATAAAATCAAAAATTATTATACTATATTAAAGGACAAAGTTGATACAAGGAATCATATATAAAATTCCTTGTCTATTTTGTCCAGCTATTTATATAGGTGAAACAAAGCAATTATTGGGTGACAGAATTTATCAACACAATAATGATTTGAAAATCAAGGAGGGGGATCCCAGATAAAACTGCATGTAACCAAAACCCATCTTAATTTTTATTTTGAAAATACAATGGTTTTACATAAAGAAAAGAATACATTAAAAAACAAAAATACTTGAATCCATTTACATATCTGAAAATATTAATCATACAGTGAATTTCAAAACAGACACAAGAAATTTGAACCACATTAAGTAAAATTAATTTATGAAAAATATGGAATAAATTTAATGTGGATAATTATAATTAGCCTTGATGGGAATTTTACTAATGAAATAAAGAGGAAAATTAACAAAAATATAGTTATAATAAATAATTTTAATGCTTGGCCAGAGTGGAGGGAAGGTTACAAGCATTGGTGTGATAAAATTTTAACAAATAAGTGACTCTCATAAATTGATATTAATTTTATTTTTATTCGCTAAGCCTTATTATTATTATATTGCGGCCGCCTAAATTCTGTATTTGTCTTTAGGCAATTGAGAAGATTTCAGACTACTCTTTTGTATGTTAGTAACTGTGAATGAATGATTCTTTGCCATTGATAGAGACATTGTTTTACGTGTGTGGATTGATAAAGTTTTATTTTTTTTTTAATTTGTTTATTTAATCAAATTTACAACTGTACAAAATTATACAATAAGTAAATATGTTGTATGTTTCATATACACTTGAAAATCTTAGGAAGGAATCACCCATCGGTGGTACTTTAAACATTAATTTAAATTAGAAGGTTCCGTGGCCATCTTCTTTTCAGACGCCTCGGGGAATTGTCAGGGATTGTTAAAGATGAAAGATTAAGAATTAATGGGTTAGGATGATTAAGGAGTTTGGAATAAAAAGACGCATATCTGTTTTGGGCCAATTCTGCAACGAATGGGATGTTAAGGTCTTTGTGAATGAGTTTATTTGTAACGTAATAAGGACCATCAAGGATTTTACGTAGGATTTTGGATTGTAAGGATTGGATGCGGGAGGAATTTGATGGTTTGGTGGAGCCCCATAACTCATTTCCGTATGTCCAAATTGGTCTGATTATCGTAGTGTATACTAATTTTTTATAGAGAATGGGAAGTTTAGAGCGTTTGTCAAGTAAGTGTTGTAGCAATCGGAATCTACGACCAGTTTCTTGTCGTTTCAGTCTTGTGTGTGGATTCCAAGTATGTCTCTTGTCAAGATGGAGTCCTAAGTATCGAATCTGTTCAACTGGCGTTAGTGGAGTATTTAGAAAGGATACTGTAGGACAGGAGAGTAGAGGTTTACGACGGATAGTAAAGGTGATCTGGTGGGATTTTTCAGGATTTATTTTGATTCTCGAGTTTTGACACCATTCTTCAATAGATGTTATGAGTGTCTGTAGTGTTTGTGATGCATTAGTTGGGTCGTTGTTTACAGACAGTATACATGTGTCATCAGCGTATGTTGTTAGGACTGTGTTAGGGTGGGTTGGGATGTCAGCTGTATAAACCGTATAAAGAATTGGACCTAAGATACTACCTTGAGAAACACCGGCGGACTGGGAGAAGAGAGATGAGTAGGCTAGGTTATGATTTACTTTAAAGGTTCTATCAGTGAGGTAGGAGCGGATTATAAGGAAATATGTAGGGGGTAGGAATTGACGAAGTTTATAGAGCAGGCCTGGATGCCAGACTCGATTAAAAGCTTGTTCAACATCGAGGAAGACTCCCGTGCATTACATACCGCGCTCCAATGTGGAAGATATGACATCAACCACTCGATGACTTGTATGGTAGAATGAGATGTTCTAAATCCAAACAGGTGGTCAGGAATAACATGATATGAGTCAAGGATTGGATGGAGGCGTTTTAATAAGAGTTTTGGTTATAATGTTTAAAAACGGACAAATAAGTCATTATCGTATATAATAGCTATTTTAATAAGATCCCAATAATTTTTTTTTTAATTTAAAAAGTGTAATTGGTGGGTCAATTAAGTGCTCGGTTTTATATTCCAAAAGTAATTATTATTCACAAAAGCTCACAAGATAGTCCTCTCGAAATCGTTGGGAGATTTATTGTCCTGAATAGCGCTAGATCCATCTTATTAATTCCGCTTATCGGTTTACACGGCATTCTACTTAATAGGCTGCCTAGATTGTATAATTTCACTTGGTATGGGCGTTCGCTGTATTGTTTGAGTGTTTTATGGCATTATAGATTGGTGGATACATTAATTAAACGCCAACTCCCGTGTTATGGGAACTGTTCATCTAATTAAATATGAATCCATTCATCGTTACTGGATGGGTAAAAATAGAATACTAAAAAATAAACTTATAATGATGCTCTTTTTTTGTTTTTTAAATACTTTTTTATTTATTGATAGATATTACAATCTGCCACACAGTTGTGGGCAATAGGTAATAGTGATGAATGATCTCATACAGACTAAAATAAAATAAAATAAATAAATGAATGAAGAAAATATCTCTTAAAATATATATAAACAGGAGAATAAACAAAATTAACATCAAGGATAAAAGGGTCATGGTGTAGTGTTCTTTTGAAAACGTAATAGTGTGCATTAACTATGGTTCTAAGGATTTTGGATTGAAAGGATTGGATACATTTGATGTTCGATATAATGATGCTCTAAGAAATGACAGTGAATTAATCTGTGCTTATTTTAGGTAAAATAAAATACAATCATATATAAGAATACTCTTTACCCATGTCTTAAAATACTTTTCTCTTTTTTAAACCAATAAAAGTAAAATTAAATATATTCCTTCTTGATCCAACAAGAACAATTCGCTATGGCAATAAGATAATAATAATAACAATAAAATGAATATAATAATGTAAATAAAAAACTTGCAAGAAGATAATGCGGGCGGTAGTCTATAATGGTACAAAGTTGTAAAGAAAAAATATTTAATGGCAACTAACGTTTCGCCCCACTTTACAGGGCTTCACAATAGCTGAATGAAAACAAGATCAAAGCAAATGTAAGATGTGACATGAAAATCAGAAGATACCAAGAGTAAAAAAAATATATAAAAAAAAAAGTGAGAGGCAAATTATGTTAAGAAAATAAAAATATAAATGGTATATATAATGTGGGCGGTAGTCTATAAACGAACAAAGTTGTAAAAAGAAAAATAAATAAAATAATGCCAACTAATGTTTCACCTCACGTTGCAGAGCTTCAACAAGGCTAAAAAAGATACCAACACTTAAATGATATAAACAAATGAAAATTTAAAATGATGTATAGTAAAACTTAAAAATTAAATTAGAATACTAAAAGGTTTTAGACAATTAATAAAAACCGAAAAACCCCGGATAAATAAGAAGAAATATAAATTACTTATAGGTTAGGCGCAAGTCCTATCATTCTGAGGTCTGCAGGCGGTGCCGGTTCGAGTCCGGCCTTGGGGCGTTGACTTTTTAATTAAGTGGCGGTCCCACGAAATGAAAAACTTGTCTCTTAACCATGGTTAGAATAGGTTGGTCACCTGTTGATAACAAGGCGAGTATCACCTTCGACGTGGATTGCCTTTAAAAAAATATATGGAAAAAAGTGGGATTAGAGTAATTTCAATACTTTTTTCATCTTAATTTTATTTTTATCCCATTTTTAACTTATTTTTATAATAATAATAAAGGCTCAACAAACCCGAAGGTTCGATGCCGATACCACCAAACGCTCTCTACATACACCCTTCCAGTGATGCCCCTCCAAACCCAATTCCACTAAATCTGTTTTAAGACAATCCTCCCATCTACGTTTCGGTCTACACCTCGGACGTTTACCCGTTGGTTCAGTGTTTATTAACATTTTAGGGATCCGCTCGTTACTATACGGCGCAATGCTATAACTTGAATTATATTTACCTGGTGTAGGTCCCTTAATTCAGCGTTGTGTAATCTTCTAAATTCTCCCGTTAATTCATCCTTTTTCGGTCCGAACATTTTGCGTAATACTTTATTTTCGAAAACCCTAAGACGCTGTTCATTACTTAGTTTAAGAGGCCAGGCCTCACATCCATAAAGAACAGTGGGAAGGATAATGGTTTTGTAAATTCTTATTTTTAAGTTTTTCGATAGAAGGCGCGAGCTACGCAGTTTCGAAATTGAAAAATAACAAGCATTTCCCGCCTTTAACCTAGCTTTCATTTCCTCATAAATTTCGTTTTTTCTAGTTACCGTAGAACCTAAATACTTAAACTTATCTACCTGTTCAAATGTATTTCCTCTTATATGTATATCACCGAAATTGCTCGCGTTTCTACTGCTAACCATATATTTTGTTTTATCCATATTTATTTCAAACCTAGTTTCTTGCTGGAGTTTATTAGCGTGGTAACTTATTTTTATAACTATTTAAAATTTTAACCTACATAACAGCCATTTTCAACATGGAGTTCCAATACATTGCTATATAATAAAATAGCATACCGTTCTTGAATGAAAAAGCTATTCAGTAAACATAGGAGAAGGAAGACGATAACATTTGAATTTAAAATACCTGTTCTACATTTATCGATGAAGCAGTGAAGAAGGCGAGGCAACATTTCGCAACAGTTGATGCCTTGTTTCAGCGCACTAGTCACCGGGTTAGCCATAATCTTTAGTAATTTACCTCTTCACAGAAGCAGTTATTATTATCGAGGAATTTCAAAAAGAAAAATACACATTGAATTAAGTAGCGTTTATATCCTTGTCCAGAGAAATAAACTAAGAAATTTGTAATATAATACTACTATTTCAGCTTAGGATAAAAGCATCGTGTCCTAGCGAGAATCGACTTAGACGTTTTTACGATGTTAATATCGATAAAACGCGTCCCGCTACCGATATTCTAAAAAGATTATTCATGAATTCTCGCTACTTCTATGGCCGAAGCTGATTTAGGTAAAAGTTATCTCATGGTTCCACTTTCTTTAGAACTTGCTGCTCTTGAGCTCCGTAATCGTAGCACTTCAAAAAAAAAATTGAGAAAAATACTTGTATCATGTAATGAAAAAACGTGCACAACCGTTGATTTAGAAACTGTACTTCTCTTAAAAGTACTGAAATGAATTATTTTTCTTTTAATTTTCTTTTTTATAAAGTATTGTACATTGAATGATTGACTAACAGGCATTCTTCTCAACGGGCAATATTAAAATATCTCGAACTTAATTCTAGGTGTCTCAAAACTTAATCTTTGAGAGACAACGTTACTTAAAAAACTAGAAACCTATTGCCATTGATTGTTTTTACACCAAACCATAAATTTCGCCCAAAATACAAATTCAACATGTTCATCATGTAGAAGTTTTTAGATTTACGAACTTTAAATTTAACTTTGCCCACCATCCTAACCCATTAATTCTTAATCTTTCATCCTTAACAATCCCTGATAATGCTCCGAGGCGTCTGAAAAGAAGGTGGCCACGGGACCTTATAGTTTAAATTAATGTTTGAAGTACCACCAATGGGTGGTTCCTTCCCAAGATTTTCAAGTGTATATGAAACATACCACATATTTACCTATTGTGTTATTTTGTACAGTTGTAAATTACAATAAACAAATAATTAAAAAAAAACATATGCCCTAAGAACAATGGTTGGACGATGTTTTTCCCTTGTTAAATTATTCAAAATAACTTTCTTCCCAGAGGTTGTTTCTTTATTTTGCACAGGTTTTATTATATCGTTGTTTGACTTTACTGGCACTGAATAATAATGGTAGAGGTTAGGGAACAGCGTACTAAGTGGATTTCTCTCGCTTGTGGTGTTCCACAGGGAGCAGTTTTGTCCCCATTATCTTTCTCACTTTATACGGTGGAGGCTCTCGGTACTAAATAACGAAAAGCTTTCATAGCTCTTTTGAAAAAAAAAAAAAAAATGGCTATTGAAGGTGGGAGCTTGAATTGGATGGCATTAAATCAAACAGACTTGTTTGAAGGGAATTGATCAAGTGTGAAAGTTTAAAATGAAGTGTACAAAAAAAAGAAAAAAAAATTAAAAAATGCAAGAAGATTTCTATTTAACCATAAGAAAACTTCACTACGGAATCCCAGTGCACTTAAGACCACGCACATTCCTCAAAATAAAGTGAATTATGACATTTTTTAATACAAGTAACATATATTTTGTTAAGCATAAATAGCTTTTATGTCATGTCACAAGTAAAAAACATTGTGTATTGGTATGTATATGTATATTAAATAAAAACCAATTAAATCTGTACCGCTACAACCCTTGAAGGTTCAGAGGTGCAGTTCCTTGTAAGAAAGTACTGTTACTAGACCAACGGTTGTGCAAGGAGGTGATTTGGACTGAACCTTTCTCGACCACAAGATTTTTACACATTAAGAGCACCAAATTTATAATGCTGGGTTGTCTCAAGGCTACAGAAATATGAATAAATAATTATCTGTCACTCCCGGAATCTAACCCGGGTCATTAAAGTTAGTGCTTGCAATACATACTTGAAATTTTCTGATTTTTTTTGTTTTGGGCAACTTCATGGGCGCTTTCATATTTCAAACATTTCAATTAATTTTCCATTATTAATAAAGTCTTCTTTCAGACATTTCAAGCTATCTGTCTTCAATCATATATTTAATTTAAACATAACGAAAATTGGTTTTATTTTTGATTAATTATGAGAGATAGTTGACCGTGGATGATGAATGAGGAGAAGATGGTTGGGGGTGCGGTCAATGAAAAACACAAATAAGTACGATTAACTTATTTTAATGTGCCAACGTTTCGGCTAGAGTTTCTAGTCTTCTTCAGGGCTAAAAACAGAACAAGATAACAACCACAGTAAGTATAGAAAAGTAAAAAAAAAATAGAAAGGAAGTATAAACAGAATAATTTTACTCATAAAATGAATAATTTTACAAAACAGAATTAATAAAATGAAGTGATGAGAGAAGCGGGAAATAAAATGTATACATAGGTAATTGAAAAAGTGGGTAAAATAACACAATTAAGGAAATGGGTTTTATTTTTGCTTAAAATTTTTTATAATGATAATTTTTCATACCGTTTAATATTATATACTTTTTTCTTTGTTCTATATTGTATGCTTTTTAGGTTTATATTTTAACTTAAAAAAAAAAACTTAACTTTTTGTTTACTCTTTCTATTTAAAATATTATCGTATCCTTCTGTAATGAAAATATATTTAGTATTATTAAAAACTAAAGCAGAATAATTTGGTTTACATATATATATTTTTTAAGCAGAATATATTTTCATAATAAGAATTTGAATGGAACCTATTAAGAATTAAAATTTTATTTTTAAATTAAATAAACTCAACAAACTTTCTCATTTAAAATCTATCTTGTAATAATTAACAGAAATTAAAGCCCCGTTGAAGGAACTCTTTCTTGAGTCAGTTAGGACTCTCCATTTTGCAATTGTAATTGGCTTGAGAGAAAAACGGTTCTTCCCCAATTAATATTCACTTTGTGAGCCTTGGGGACCACGTGGTGCGAAACCCTGATTCGGGGATAGCGGCATCTAGGGTTTGATCACACATAATGTGTCCGTTCACAATTTTGGCAATATTAGATTAATTGGTGTGATTTTGGGAATGATTTGTAAGTAAGTAAAAAAATATAATAATAACACAAATTTATAGAAGTTTAACAGTGCTTTTTAATTCTTTAAATATTAAGGCTACGAAAGCAATAATAAAAAAAAAATGTATTTTTTCTAGACCTGTTAATATAGAAATTTCTTGAAAAAAAAAACACCTTAAACATTATATTGTAGGGAGCGGCCTAGCTCCCTAAAATAACAGTTCCCACTATCTTACTAAGTGCCATATATTCTTCAATGTATTTGAGGAACTATAATGAAAAAGATGAATGAATTATGAAGACGATAATTAAGAATTAAAGAAAGGGAACTTAATTGGCAATTTTACGAGATGACTAATATTAGAAACTGGATTTGAATAAAAAAAAGTATAATTTTTTAATACTGGAAGAATATAGTTGACCGTATGAAGTAGATTGTAGGAAGATAGTCCGGGAGGCAGTCAATAAAGCTATCAAAAAAACTATTTATTCTTAACTAACGTTTCGTCCCACTTTACAGGGTTTCGTCAAGGCGGTCAGATTGAAACAAAGTTGACATTTTACTGCGTGTTCTTATTGTAACGATAAAGATGAATCGTTAGGTACACTCTATATTAATCTTAAGAACAATGTTTATATTTCAACATAAAACAATTATAAATTATTATTATATTCAGTTTTTTTTAAGCATACGAAAAACACACCAAGTTCTTAATTATTAATTGATCATATGGCGAGAGGTTTCAAATGCGTTTGGCACTAAAACAAATGTAAAATAATGAAAAATTAAATGAATTATAAATAAAAATAGATTTAAAAGAAATATACTAGAGAAGTAAAAATGTTGATAATAATTGCGACAGTGGCAAATCCATTACAAATAATCACTTTCTTAACGTCGACAATTGCCGGTGAAGACATTAATAATCTTGCCACCACATCACCCCGTGTCTGTTGATTCATATTGGAAGATAGATTGACCGTACGAAGTTGATTTTAGGAAGATAGTTCGGGTGGTGGTCAGTAAACGTATCAAAACTGAACAGTTAACTACAAAAACTCAAATGATTATAAATTTAAACTTTGAAAAAAAAGATAAAAATTACTTTAAAAAAATATAATTTTTTTTAAAAATTTAGTTGAGTACATAGGCCAGTACAGCTTCCTTACAAGTCGTATAATTTTTGTTTGTCTCCTCATTTTATTTTTTTCAAATAACATTTTCTATGACTAACAGCGTGGTAACGCGCCTGTCCGCCTACCCATAGATTGCGAGTTCGAGTCCCCGGCCATATTCGGGATTTTTTCAAGCTTATAACTATACAATACTCACTCTCAACCTCCCCCGGGGCATTTGTGAAGCCCGTTAGCCAATGGATGGCACTCACAAAAATAGGCGAGGGACTCACCCTATGAAAACCAAGTCATGAAACGCTCGATGTATTTCCTAAGTACATCGCGTGACTTGGACCTCTACGGTCTGTCACGGCAATAAACAAACTAACATTTGCTATAAATTATTCTTTTCCTGGAGATTTATATTTTGTAAGATTATATTGTTAAACATTTCGACCTTCTTTTCAGGGCTTCGCTAGGGCTGTCGCATTAAAACAAAGATGACAACTGAACGAGTTGTCATCTTTGTTTCAATCTGACAGCCCTTGCAAAGTGGAGCGAAGCGTTGGTTTAAAATAAATAGTTTTCTTTTACTATTTTGATACCTTTATTGACTGCCTCCCGGACTATCTTCCTACAATCTACTTCATACGGTCAACTATCTTCTTCCAGTATTAAAAAATTATACTTTTTTTATTCAAATCCAGTTTCTAATATTAGTCATCTCGTAAAATTGCCAATTAAGTTCCCTTCGTTTAATTCTTAATTATCGTCTTCATAATTCATTCATCTTTTTCTTTATAGTTCCTCAAATACATTGAAGAATATATGGCACTTAGCAAGATCGTGGGAACTGTTATTTTTTATGTTAATTGTAAAAGACGGAGTAGACAACGGATCTTACTCGGTAAGAGTAAACAATGGACAAATACATAATATTTAAGTATTTTATGGTATACTATAATGATGATGAGCTATCTTTGCAAGATAGTTGAAACTATTATTTTTGAATGAGAATATTATTTAATTTTATTTGTTTATTTTCGGTCTTATTAAAAAATATAGATGTAAATTGACGTTTTGAATAAATATTAATTTATAAAAGCATTATTTTTTTCCAATTTAAAAAAAAAAATGTATATATATATTTATTTAATTTCACATTTCAAATATAAAATATATGCTGGAAAGTATTCCTTGAGTACAAGTAACCAAGTCTTGTGAAATAGTCTGTTTGTGTATGTATGCAAATAGCCTACCATATAATCGAAAAGTAATATAATAACTGAAAATAGGTATTTAAATTTGTAAAATGGTTTATTTTATTTTGGCTTAACATATATTTTATTTATATATTGTTTTTTTCAGGTGAGTTTCCCAGCTAGTTCTTAAACGGTAAGAAAAATGTTTTAAGATTATAACTAGTATAATTTTTAATGTCATCAGAGACACTTGAACGAAACTATTGTTTTTATTTCGGATTACTGTTTATGTTTTGGGTGCCTTCACGTTTTTCTTAAAAAAATATATTTTTTTTTTCTCGTGGTATGTTTCATTGTATAAAATTTATTAGAAAAATTAATAATTCTTTAGTTTAATTTTTTACTGTGTATTCTTACTTCGTTTGTATCATGTTATCATTGAGCCCTAACGACTACCTGCAAAGTGTAGCATAACGCTGGTAACCATAAATATATATTTTTTTTCTATTAATATTAAATATTAAAATATTTGTATACTAGTATTTATTTTAAAAGGAAAATGTGGGGAAATTTTTTTTTCTTCTTTTTTGTATTGTATATATTTCCGATCATGGATTGATTGGTATCCTCCTAAATAAAACATTTCTCTCTACGTACAGGTGATAATTCCTACCCCAAATGTCTAAGGAATAAATATATTTATTTAAGGTTTCAGAATAAAGGATATTTGATTTACGAAGGTTAAAAAATGCTCAGAATTTGAATCAAGTAATTCTATTAAACAAAATCATGAAATACAATATATTGTTATGTTTCATCTTATTTGCAAATATTAATATATTTTTAATAATATCAGACTGTAAAATCCTATCTGGTAGCTAGTTTCATAAACTCAAAATATTCTTCTAATTATTGGTGAGGAATGGTTTATAATTATTAATTCATATGACAAAAGGTTTTATCTATAAAACAATACAACGCTTAAGTTGGTATATATTATTATCAATTCCTATATTTAATTGAATGTAAATAGACTAATTTTTTGAAAATAAAAAAATAATTAATAAATGGAATAATAGAAACCTGGGTTCAGTGCTTTGTTAGCAAGTGCTGTTACTAGACCAAATGTTTTGCAAAAGTTTTGTTTCCTTATTCTAAAAATTCTTTTAGAAAAGTGAAAAATTATTTTGTTTAATTTTTATTTAATAATCCTTTAACTGGAAGAGTCTTATGGAATTAAAATGGATTTAGTGAATGACACAATTTCTTCCTTATTAAACTATAATAGTTTATTTAATATCATCAGCAACGTTTCGGGAGATTTCCCCCATCTTCAGGCTGCTAAAAAACAAATTCAAGAAATCATAAACATGCGCTTATAACAACACTAATATATCATATACACTCAAAGAACTATTTATAAATTATTTACTTGATAACAAAAAACCTATATATGACATATAATTTTCTCCTATTTGTCATACTTGCTGATATATTACAATATTTATGTCATTTATTGAGTAAAACTTTCTAATAGTCATACATTATAGGAGAATAATTACCTTTCTGAAGGTTATCTTCCATTGTGATAACAACCATATAGACTATAAAATAATTTTCTCCTACCTCCTTTATCACAAAGATGAACAATAAAAGTTAAAATTAACAATTTTTCAAAAACCATTTCTATTCTATTTATTATATAACATTATTTACTTTTATAATTATAAACACTTTGACTAAATTAAATTCTACATTATATAAAAAAAAAAACCACATTATAATTAAAACGCTAATTTATTTATAATATCCATATAATGTGTGCCTAATGTTTTTGTATCAGTTTTATAATTGATTGCTTTTTCAATGTTTTTTGTAATGTGTACTGATTCAATTATTTTTCTATTCCTACCGTTCTTGACTATATCTAAAATTTCTGGATTATTAAAATCAAATTGATGTTTATATTTAATACTATGTTGTGCCAATGCTGTAGTTTTGATATTTTTTATATTTTTACAATTAGTCTTATGTTGATCAATTCTTGTTTTTAATTTTTTAGATGTTTCACCTATATATAAACCATCACAATTCTGGCAATTTACCTTATAAACAACATTTAATTCATCTTTAAAGTCCACTTTGTCTTTCATATTATCCAGATAACTAACGTTGCTGATGATATAAAATAAACTATTATAGTTTAATAAGGAAGAAATTGTGTCATTCACTAAATCCATTTTAATTTTTATTATATTTCACCGAATCTTTGAAAAATTCAATTGTAAAAGTTATAATAATTATATGCAGTTTTATAATATTTTTTTTTATATTATATAAATGTTTTTCGTTGATATCTACAGATTACAAGGGTTTTACTTAATCACAGTAAATAAAATACATGTCTTTCTCTGGGTTTTTATTTTACGGACGTCAGTTTTGATGTGATATATGAAGGGATTAAAGTCAGAGTAGTCCAAGTCGATTAATCTCAGTTTTGAGAGAAAGATGGTTTTACTAGAATCGCTGTGATAAATTCTTTAGACCCAACTTGCGCTGGAAACCGATCGAATAATTATTTGAGGCCCGAATAAAGTCAATTGTCGGTTGAAATTTTCTTTAAACATCTGAAAACAACAAAAAATAAGTGAAAATTATTTTATTTTATTCATGCAAACGTTTCGGCATAAATTTCAGGCCTTCATCAGTGTTAGAAATAAAACGTCTTAAAATTACATCAAGAATGGTTCTGAATATTTGAATACGGAATTCAAAATAATAAGAACACTATAATAAATAATAATAAAATATGGTAACGTATCAGATTAGTGTAGTAATAATTTATACAAAAAGTGATTAAAAAAAAATTAAAGAAAGAGGAAAGAAATTATTAAAAAAAACGAATTAACATATATTTTTATTATCTTGTTCGGGACTGGTAGTTTTATTAATTATAACATAATTTATCCATTTAGTCCCAATCTTGTTTATTAAAACTTATTACATGTCCAACGGTTTATACCATCATCTATGGTAATCTAATAAAATAACAGCTTTAATCACTTAATATTAACAGTTTTATAATATTATTAATTATAATATGCATACCTTAATAACTAAGTTAGTTAAACACAGACTAAACCTCTAAAAGACATAAAATAATTAAAAATATATTTCTATACAATAAATTTACATTGTATTTACAATAAATGTACATTGTTACCATTCTTCGTTTGAATTTACCTTTTTGTCTCAATAACATTTATTTATAATTTATATCCTTTACAATTATGTTATTACACTATCAATAACTTATCACAACACTATTGTATATACACCCTACACAAAAATCAGGTTGGGTTTATTATCATTTTATTTTACACTACATTTTTGTCTATTATCTGATTTTGTCTTCTAGAAAAAAATCCTATAAAATTTAGTTACAATATGAGCATGTAAAATTAAACTATATTCGCCATATATTAATTTTACATAAACCAAAATTATGCTGAGATCATATATATATAAAATTAATTTCTGATGATTGTTGTTGAATTTCAGATAATTATACATTATAACTGAATTGAATACGTTTTTAATAACAAACTTGAAAAAAATGTAGGACCAAATTTTTTAAAAATATCTTTATTAAAATTTACAATTGTATATTATATAATACATTCAGTAAATTTGATCTTAGTCAAAATGGGGAGTTACAGGCGTGTAGAGAAACTACCCATTGGTAGCATTCTAATGACATTTTACATTCGCAGGTCTCGTGGCCATCTTCTTTTCAGACGCCTCGGAGGCGTATAGAGAACATTAAGGTACGATATTCTTTGTGATAATGTAAGGAGCATTGAGGAATTTACGAAGGATTTGGATTGTAAGGATTGGATACATGAGGAATTTGAAGGTTTAGTGGAGCCCCAAAGCTCAACTCCGTATGTCCAGATTGGCCTTATTATATCCATGTAGATCAGACTTTTGTAATGTGTTGGAAGTTTAGACCGTTTGTCTAGTAAGTGCTGTAATAGTCGAAGTCGACTTGCAGTTTCTTGTCTTGCCGAGGAAGAATGATGTCAAGCATGTATGTCTTAATCCTCAAGACAGCCATTATCGCATAAAGTTGTTAAAACACTTTTTTATTTATTTATCATAACTTAATTAATTCACCACAGTAAACATTTTAATACCTCCCAATAGTTAACCAACATACCTTCATATTGACTTTTTTCTTGTTTAAAGATCCATAATCCATGATTTGGACACTTGACCCTGAAACACTCTGTACATCGATTATTCATTTTAATTTAACTGTTGTTTTTACACTTAATTTTTTTTTTTTAGTTTTGAATTGTAGGAATATTTTAAACAAAACCGTTCATTTGTTTTATAGAAATTTCTGAAAAAAAAACTTTACTTATTTTCGTTTTGTATAATTTTTAGAATATAAATTTAATTTATTTTATCTGATGGAACAATTGGAAAGTAAAAACTATTTGCATCGATGATATTGTTTATCGTAATTTGATTCCAGACAACAGAACAACCGATATCATTGTTCTATTGGGGACAGCCATTTCTTCTATTATATCTGACTTTTTTAATTTGCACAAAATTAAATTAATTATTTATTTTCAAGAAATTATTTTCCTATAGGGTATAATTGTTTGATTCAAACATTTCCTGAATATATTAGATCGTTTTTACAGTTTAATTTACTTTGTAGTAGTAGTTAGAAACTTTGTGGTACCACGTTAATTTCAATATTGATGTTTTAATCAGTCAGGAAGAAGGATTTTTTACACAATTAAAAAGTAGAAATAATAATAATAATATTTGTATACATTTAAAAAAAAATAATTAAATTTAGTCCTACCTTCTGTATAAAACTCAAAATTTGATCTATCACCTCGAATAATAAACTCAACCAAAATATTTTTTTACTTTCTGTAAAAAAGAAATTCTGAATGGTGGTTTAAAAGTATTACAAATGGTAAACTCATATTTTCTATCTAAAATTTGATTATTGAAATAGTATTAATAATTAAAAATTGAAGCTCACAAAAAAAATAAATAAAAAGAAAACACTTTAGTTCTTAGTTTTGGTAATGTTGCTTACATCTATCGAACAGATCCGCTACCTTGGACTACATCTGGACAAACCACAAACTTGGAATTCTCTTAGAAGATTGAAAAGACAGGAAACTGCACGTCAATTTCGACTATTACAGCACTTACAAGACAAACGGTCTAAACTTGCTAAATGAAGTTGAGCTTTGGGGCTCCACTAAATCTTCGAATTCCTCTCGTATCCAATCTTTGCAATCCAAAATCTTCGTAATATCCACAATGCTCCTTACTTTGTCTCAAATAAAATCATCCATAAACACCTTAATGTTTCATATGTAACCGATCTAGTCCAAACCAGATACCATTTCTTCCATTATAAACTCCCTAACCATCTAAACCCAGTAGTTTCTATCCTTGCTTCCTCTTCCGTTCCTGATAATCCTCCGAAGCGCCTGAAAAGATGCTAGCCACGAGACCTGCTAATTTAAATTCGTCTTGAGAATGCTACCAATGTGTAGTTTCACTACACGCCTGTATCTCTTCATAATAACTTATATCAAATTTACTAAATGTATAATTACATATAGTTATAAATTAAATAAAGATTAAAAAAAAATGTAAAACTATTTATAAATTAGAATTATTATCTAGATATTTTTAGACAAATAAAGGTGTTTAAAATATGTACTTTTGTGATTTTGGTTAATATTATTTGAAAATGAAATTATTAAGCTCGCAAAGTTTTCACAAAGTTTATTAATATGTTTCTATCAACCAAAAAAGCGCTCGAAGTTTAATTTATTTATATAATGTTTTTACTACATCGAGCTAGACGTTATCAGCACCTATTTGGTAATTTTAGTGAAAGTAAATAATTACCGTGAATCTTATTGTATATCAGTACACAACAGCGAATGCCATATTTACACATAGTAGCTACGACAGCTTTCATTATCACCGACACCATGAAACGTGGGCTCAAGTAATATCAGTATTCTAAGCTGGTATTCATAATAATAACGATATAGTGACTACTTGACTGCACATGACCTCCACGTGACTACGAGTGATAGTAAGTGGGGGTATTAAAATAACGGGTTTGTTTCTAACCTCACTGCTAAGTGAGAAGTGAAGGGTATCTCATGTCATAGGATAGAAAGTCGTTCAACGTGACCTAGGAAATTTGATGAAACTAGTCGCTGCGTTGGCCATCTGCGGTCTAGTGGTTATCCTTAAAGAACTCAGGAGTTTATAATACCTGTATCCTGCGCGGTTCAATGTCAACTATTTAGAAATTATATAATACAACGTTAGAGTTGGAGTTGTACTTATTCATCGTATTTCCTACTTATACCCAATATCAGAAGAAAAATGTATATTATGATTTGTTTAAAACAAAGAATTCTTTTGATCCATACTTCAGCATATTTTACCTTTTCGACGTTTAGGCTATTATAGGTTTAAATAATTAAGTTACATGGTAACTAGATAAAACGAAATCGATGAGGGAAATGAAAGCGAGGTTAAAAGCGGGAAATGCTTGTTATTTTTTCAATTTCGAAATAGCTCGCGCATTATGTCCAAAAATTGAAATGTTTTTATTTTACAAAACCACTTACTAGACAAACGTTCTAAACTTCCAATTCATTACAAAAGACTGATTTACATGGATGTAATAAGGCCAATCTGGACATACGGAGTTGAACTTTGGGGCTCCACTAAACCTTCAAATTCCTCTTGTATCCAATCTCTTATCAATCCAAAATCCTGAATGCTCCTTACTTTGTCCCAAATAAAATCATACATAAAGACCTTAATGTTCCCTATGTAACCGATCTACCCCGGACCTGATATTCATTCATTCCATGATAAAGTTCCCAACCATTTGTTTCTAATCTTGATTCCTCTCCCATTCCTGACAATCCACCGAGGCACCTGAAAAGAAGATGGTCACGTGCTAATGTAAATACGTCATTAGAGTGCTAATAATGGGTAGTTTCTTTACACGTCTGTATCACTCCATAATAATTTACATTAAATATAATAAATGAATAATTATGTACAGTTATAAATGTCAGTAAAGATAAAAAAGTACAAAACTATTATTCTTCCCACTGTTCTTTACGGATGTGAAACGTGTCCTCTTACACTTAGGGGAGGATCTGCGACAAGGAACTGCCCCTTGGTGGATGTACTCGCCGAAGGAAGGGGTTTGGGCTCTGCAGTCAAAACCTACTATAATTCACCACCAGAAAAGCGGACCCTCCCCACTCAACACTTAACCGTAGCGTATACTTGGCGCCTGCTACTCTCGGCACACAGTGGGTGTAGAACAAACTCACCTTAGAATATCTCAGGGTAAAAGAAGGGTTGAACACTTATTGTATATAATTTCGTGTATTTATATTTGCACGTGTTAATTATTAATTTATTCCATAGGGTGGTACAAAAAAAGGGGGGAGGAGAACAGCTTAAAGTCATTGAGTGTTGTTGAAGTTATTTCCTTTTTTTTTTTTTATTGTAGGGCAAAATTTAGGCTAAAACAATTTATTTTGCAATATTAGATTAATTTTTATTATTATATTTGTTTGAGAGTTGTTTAGTTTATTTAAAAACAATTATGATCCTTTTTCTCAACATTATTCTTTTTAAAACTTCCAATGTTTCGACCACTTAGGTCATTTTCAAGGATATCTTTACTTTGTTTTCATTTTTTCTTTTAAAATTCCGGCATTTTTAAGAATTTTAAAAGAAAAAATGAAAACAAAGTAAAGATATCCTTGAAAATGACCTAAGTGGTCGAAACGTTGGAAGTTTTAAAAAGAATAAAGTTGAGAAAAAAGATCATAATTGTTTTTAAAAAAAATTATTTTACAATTTTTTTCGAATATTTGTATTCAAGGATATCTTAACGTGCTAAAAAGGAATGTCATTGGATATAATTGATTAATTTATGTAACCAAATCATAGTAATAAAGTAAACGTAAATTTTTAATTTTAACTAAATACAAAAATTGTTATCAAACTATCACTGTCTTCATTAAATCTATATACATCCTCTAATATAGGAATAATAATGCATTGCTAGGAGATCTAGTTTAGTTAAACATCAATTAAACGAAAGTTTTTATTTTATCAAATGGTAAATCTATTCTAGATTGTTGATCTTAAAGATGAGTAAAGATTCCTGAAACTGTGTGAAACAAACATATAAATAGGAAAGAATTTTCTCAAAAAACATAACACAATAAAAATTTAGAATTTTTATGAAATTATTTAGACTTTTTTGTCGCTTTGAAAAGTTGGGATTTGATAATTATGTTTCAAAAATTTGCCAATGTTGGGATTCCGTACGATCCTGTAGTTGTTAATAATGCTTGATGTAATGGGACCAAGGGATCGAAACCCACTTAATCCAATGACTGGGATGATGGTGTTTGGCAATGCAGAGATGTAGTGATGACCAGAGCTGTCCATTATTCAGAGGCTTCGTCAAATTTATCGCTCTGCACCAGACCTCCCAGCTATGTCATTTTTAATGTCATGTCGATGTCCCTACTCGACGAATTCCCATCTGGGTCACTTCTATCTTTTTGGAGATGGCCTCAGTTTAAAGATGAGATGGCCTAATTTTCTCTAAAATTGGTAACTAGTCTCTGTCATTATTATCGTTTTGTGCAGATGTCCTCGGTGTATGGGTACATTTATAGGTTACCTGCCAGGTAGTAGGCTTTAATGTCATATCGCAAAAAATAAGTGTTAATAGCAAAAAGTTATATATAATCTTTGCTTTTTCTTGAGACTGGTCATTATCGTTGGAATAAATCAATTTATATCTAATTTTTGTCTCAAAACAATTTTTATTTCTTTATTATTTTTTAAGTCCGACGTTTCGGCAAATTCGACCATCCTCAAGGACAATCTATCACAAACACCTTTATTATACCATACTTATGATTTTCATAATTTATAAGAATTGTAATAATAAAATAAATAGGAAATTTA
Source organism: Halyomorpha halys (assembly GCF_000696795.3). Classification (NCBI taxonomy): domain Eukaryota; kingdom Metazoa; phylum Arthropoda; class Insecta; order Hemiptera; family Pentatomidae; genus Halyomorpha; species Halyomorpha halys. The sequence continues at coordinate 57,835 of NW_027113028.1, read as the reverse complement.
ACCAAAATATAGTTGAAATAAATAAATGAAGTACCTGGACCTGAGTGTAGGGAAGGTTACAAAATTTTTGATAAATTATAATAGTATAAATTAACTGTGATAAAAGTTTTAATTTTTAAATTAATGTAAAAAATTAGAAAAGTAGTTAATTAGACATAATGATTGCTAATTAAAAAAAATTATATGATTGCCAAATTTTTTAATGTCTTATAGGCTAATTGTGAACTGAAATTAATGATCTGGGCAGAATAGCCTGCATAAAGTTTTTAAAAATTTACGTAGTTCTAAAATTGTATTAAGGTATGATAATTTATTAATAATGTTATTTGTGTAAAATTGTTTATCATGTGTATAATAAAGCTGGTTGTGATAGATACTCCTTGAGGATGGCCGAATAGTTCGAAACGTCGGAAATATAAATTTGTTTTGAGACTAAAGTTGGATAAAATTTATTTATATAAACAAAGAAAAAATAAGTAACGGTAGTTTTACTATCGCGATAAACATTTACGATTATAACTCTAGACCTCGTAGTGTTGTACTGTCCTAACTAGTCAATGTTTTGCTTAATATAAAATATTGGAGTCGTATATATCGAAAATATTGTAATATGTTTCAAAACTGTTGTACCATATATATAATTTTTTTTTCTTTATTTACATCTCCTAGTTTCTATATTCTTTCATGACTCTTTGCGGTATACGTTAGAGTTTAAAAAAGTTTTTTTTTTAAATATCTTTATTAAAATTTACAACTGTATATTATATAACACTAACTAATATGGAGTGTTACAGGAGTGTAGAGAAAATACCCATTGGTAGCACTCTAATGACATTTTACATAAGCAAGTCTCGTGGCCATCTTTTCAGGCACCTCTGAGGATTGTCAGGAATGAAAGAGCATTGTGAATTTTGGATTGTAAGGATTGCATGCGAGAGGGATTTGATGGTTTAGTGGAGCCCCAAAGCTCAACTCCATATGTCCAGATTGGCCTTATTATAGTCATGTAGATCAGTCTTTTGTAATGTGTCGGAAGTTTAGACCGTTTTTCTAGTAAGTGCTGTAATAGTTGAAATCGACGTACAGTTTCCTGACTTTTCAGTCTTGTGTGAGGATTCCAGGTTAATCGTTTGTCCAGATGTAGTCAGGTTATTATTAAATGAGAATGTAAGGCAGTCGGTAGGTTTACGACGAAGAGTAAAGGTGATTTGATGGGATTTATTTGAATTTATCTTAATCCTCCAATTAAGACGCCATTCTTCGAGGGATGTGATATGGGATTGGAGAGTTTGGGATACAATTAATGGGTTATTATTAACTGCGAGCACACATATGTCATCGGCATACGTGGTGAGGATAGTGTTAGGATTGGTTGGGATATCGGCTGTATAGATGGTGTAGAGGATGGGACTGAGGATACTACTTTGAGGAACAAAAAAAAAAAAAGTAACGAGCAGTTTCTTGTTATTTTAGTCTAGTGCTGGGGTTCATCTCTTGTCTAAAGGTAACAGGAAAAAAAGTTCATATTGTTAAAAGGACAGGGTATCTTAGCTTTGTCAAGGAGAGAATTCAATTTGAATAACCATTATATATTGATAGTTCGATAAACGAAAACAAAATAATACCATCACGATTCACCACTTAGTGCTGTTTCATCTTCAGACAAAACGAATCTTCTTTAAGATGTTTGGGATATACAAAGAAGCAAAATAAAAAGTATTGAAGCCTGACGATAATTGAAAATTCGTTTATTCTAAACTGATATTAAAAAAAAGAATGATTAAAGACAGATAAAGTTATCCAATGACATGAGTGGAATGTGATTGGTCGAAGGGTAAATTAATAGAACCAATTCTAGATAGGAAGAGACAAGGAATGCCGGGCGACCATATGGCTCTGTCAGATAACTTTTAATAGGAGTTGTCGCTTACATCTCAGGCCCGCCAGGCAGTCCACCCTATCATTTTTACTGTTATAGTATTTATAACTTATAATATATTCTTAATAGTTATAATAATATATCTAATTTATAATATTTATAATTAGGTAAAAGTATAAATTAAAAATAAGAATAATATTCCAGTCGTAATATTTCATAATTCTGACAGTACAATAGCCCAAGAGGAGGAAAAAGGCAGTTATTTCACCTCAATATTTTATTAATTTTATGAATACTATGTATAATTACTAGTCAAAATTGACGAGTCCGCCATATATAGGTAGAGTGAATTCAAAAAGCGCCTGTTTTAAAACGTTAAAAAACATCATTCTTCATTCAGAGCACCATATCTTTCTTATTTGTTTATTTATTGACATTTACAACTATATATGAAATACAACAACCAAATTTTAAGTAAGATCATAATAATATGATATACCATGTAGAGAAACAACCCAGTAGTAGAACTCTAAAAACATTTTACAATATAAGGTCACGAAGCCATCTTCTTTTCAGGGGCTTCGGAGGATTGCCAGGAATGGAAGAGGAATTAAGGTTAGAAACGAGTGGGTTTGGGTGGTTAGAGAGTTTATAATGGAAGCAATGATATCTGGTTCGGGCTTGATCGGTTACATAAGGAACATTTAGGTCTTTATGGGTGGTTTTATTATTAACAAAATAAGGAGCATTGAGGATTTTACGAAGGATTTTGGATTGTAAAGATTGGATACGAGAGGAATTCGAAGGTTTTGTGGAGCCCCAAAGCTCAACTCCGTATTTCTAGATAAGCCTTATTATTGTCGTGTAGATCAGTCCTTTGTAAAGAGTTGGAAGTTTAGACCGTTTGTCTTGTAAGTGCTGTAATAGTCGACGTGCAGTTTCCTGTCTTTTCAATCTGGTGTGAGGATTCAAGGTTAGTCGTTTGTCGAGGTGTGCTCCATATCTTTGAAATTAAAAATTATAATATTATTATTAAAAAGAATAAATTTTCTAAAATATGAGTTCGAAAGAGTAATAAAATGAGCACGAAAGAGCTATTTACATTGAAACGTTCTCAAAATATAGCTTTTTAAAAAGCAACGTTTCATAAAAGGCGCTCTGAATAATCATCAGTGTATTAAATTTGAGAACTTTATATCTCATCATATAAACCATTCGACGTAGAAATGTCTATTTATGAAATGTTGCTTTTTCAAAAGCCATATCTCGAGAACTATTAATTGTAAATAGCAAATTTACTCTTCTTTACATGACGTTCTCTTAGGTTTTCTTGTGTTGTTCCTACTTTTTAAGATATAGAGCTCCGAATGAAAAATTTGTTTTTTTTATCACTTTGAAACAGTCGTCATTTTTTATTCCCTCTACCTATACTTGGCAGACTCATAAATTTTAACTAGTATGCATACATTTTTTTTATTAAAGTAATAAAAAATTGGGGTGAAATAACTGCATTTTTTCTCCTCTTGGGCTCTTGTACTATTAGGTATGCTAATGAATTTGGTATTATTGTGTGAGGACAAAGAAATTATAAAACTAAATACACCTATGCTGATGAACTCAAGTGAGGAACTAGGTGTCGAAATAAATACAGATGGAGAAAATATATGGTTAGCAGTAGGAACGGGAGCAATTTCGGTGATATACGAGGAAATACATTTAAACAGACAGATAGGTTTGAGTATTAGGTTCTACAGTAACTAGAAAAAAACGAAATTGTTTAGGAAATAAAGCTAGGTTAAAGGCGGGAAATGGCTGTTATTTTTCAATTTCGAAAGTTCTTAGCTCGCGCCTTCTTTCGAATAACTCAGTAATAACTGTTGCCACCGTGATATTATAAATATCATTTCTTTGAAAATTGGCAGGGTTGTGAAACATTGGGGTTGTATGAAAAAAAAAAACTTTATTTTAAATTTTAATTGATAAACAAAACAGTTTCAAACAAGAAACTAAATTATAATATATACTAATATATTATATAGCATCGACAATAGAATCGATACTGATATCTATATTGATATATATTTCAATATATACAAAATAAATTCAATATTAATATTCTATATCGTAATCTATATTAATACATATATATTAAAATCTTTATTCGAATAGATATTAGTAAATGGGGAGTGTGTAGCTGAGTAGTAAGGCACTGTGCTACGAACTGTAAGTATGCGGATTAGAATCCGGCTGAGGCAAATAATTATTTTACGTTTTACTGTAGCCGTAATTCAGCCCTGTGGGTTTGGGAGCCCTCCGGGGTCCACCCAGCCTCATTAAGTGAGTACCCTTAAACGAGTAAAAATCAAGCAGTCGACCGTAATTCTGATTAAATCACCTCCTTGTACAACCGTTGGTCTAGTAAAAATACTTCTTTACAAATTTTGTACCCTTGACCCTTCTTGAGTTGCAGTGGTACAGATTTTAGTTATTTTTTAATTACTTAATAATATTTTATTAACTTTTGCTGAGGTTTTTATGTTTTTAATTATATTATATAAATTTTAAAAAAATTGTTATATTTTTAGATAGGAATATTTGTTTTTAATTTCCCGCCTCTAGATACTTTTTCGTATGCTCTTTTGTCATTATTTTTTATTAATATCGGTTTTCGATTGATCAATGTAAATATCGATATTTCGTTATATCGTGAAATAACTATTGGATAAAAAAAAAATCGATTTATCACTTTATCACTGGCTCACAGTATTGCTTAGTTAATAAAGGTTCTCTCTTTTAGGAAAATTACAACTTTTCAATTATATTTTTTACTAAAAAAAAAAAAATCATTATTTACTTTTAATAAATAATCAGTTTAGTCAAAAAATTATAAATTGTAATTTTCCTATAAGAGAGAACCTTTAATTGTATTTTTCGTAAAGTTATTGGAAATATACTATGAAATAACTCTTTACTATCGTTCGTAGAGAGTATGAAAATACAGCAGTAATTCGTAATCACATATTTATGATAGATGAAGTCACTTTTATGAGGACTCGACATGCTCATAAAATTAACATGAAGATGAGAGAAATTTTTAGTATGTCATCGCCTTACTTCATGAGTTACTTCGTTCAGTGTCGCCGCAGAGGTTTTATCGTGTCAATGACTCTCATTGGACATTCAATGACATTTTTCAAGATTGTAACTAAAGATTATGTTCCAAGTTTATTCATGTAAGTTAATACACAGAATAGGAAGCAGTACATGGACTCAGCGATATCTAGAAAACATTTTACAGAACATTTGCTATTAAATATGGTAAAGCCGAAAGAAAGATTTATTTTTAATTTAATTTGTATTTTTTTATGACTTTTCAATTTTTTTTTCTTTTGTAATAAAAAAAACCCTAGTTACCAGTTAGTTGGCTAAAACACATCATAAGGTGGGCTTTCATTGTATAAGAGTGTTTGGGATTAGACAACGACAGTTCGGAATGAGGAACTATTTAACATGAAGACAACTTGATGGGGACTCCTAGGCAGTCTACTCCATGTTTTTTATTATAGTATTAATTCAATTAAAAATATTGATTATAATAAAAATATATTAAGCATAATATAAACACAAGGAAAAAACTATTTGCTCACTATGTTTATTTACTTTCCTGTTGGAGTATAATCCTATTCATTTCTATCAGTATTATAAAATATTTCAATCTAGTAAGTTCATTTTAATTTAACCGATCCTAATACCAAAACAAGTGAACTAAGTTCCGCTGCTCACGAAAAAGTTATATTATTTCGAAATCAAAGAGAATCGTATCGCCAAATAGCGGATATGTTAGGTATTAACTTGTTTACCGTTAGATACGTAATTAAGAGATTTGAAGAAAGAAGAAAGATGCTCAACTGCAAATAACCGGCGCAAAGGAAGTTAATTAAGGATGAAAAAAAAAATCAAATACATAAAATCAGAAATGTTTTAAATTCTTAAGGAATTTATTAGGGACAGCAGTGAAAAAGAAATCTTATATCAGTTAAACCAACCGAAAAAAGCTCTTATTTGCTAGGGATTGCATAAACAAGCCCACCAGTTTTTTGGAAAATGTATTATTCTCTGATGAGAGTAAATTTAATTTTTTTTTTTTGGATCTCACGGCAGGAAGACGATATAGCGAAGGAAAATTGAAGAATTCAGGAAGCAAAACGTCTCAGTTACTGTAAAACATGGAGGTGGAAGTATAATGGTTTGAGGATGTGCGGCTTATAATGGTGTAAGAAATTTCGTGCCTATTAAAGGGATTTTAAATGTAGAAGGTTGTATCAAGATTTTACGCCATAACCTGCTAGCCAGTTCAGCCAAATTAGGAATTAAAGATCGGTGTATTTTTATGCATGATAATAATCCGAAACATACAGCAAACAAAACTAAAGAGGTGTTATACTGGAAGATTATTGATTGACCGTGTGTATAGATGAATGGAATATGGTCCGGGTGCGGTCAAAAACAACACAAATATTAAATAATTATACTATTTTTATTGAGCCAACGTTTCGCCCCACGTTGCAGGGCTTCGTCAGGGCTAAAATTTATATTCATGTATCTGATCTTTTAATTTATATTCATGTGTTACCTTCTTAAGTGTACTTATATTAATTACCTTATTATTAATTTTCTATTATATTTTACGGTTTTTGCTGTATCCTCACTCATTTGGTATATTGTGTTTCTTAATCACTTACACACATTATATCCCATTATTTTATACTTTATTTTTCCTTTGTTTTTCTATCTGAGTATTTTTTTTATTATTATTTTTTATTTATTTTTTTTTAAATTATTTTATTAATATCTCTTCTTCCCCTCTATTATGTATATTACCATTTATTGTTCACCTAATTTAAATACTTTTTTACTATGTTTCCTCTAAAATTATTTTCGTTATTGTGGCATAACTGCCATCCCCACTCCTCCCAATACAAACCGTCTGCCGTCAAAACAGGTATGCATTCTGTCTCATCATTTGATTTGTATTTTTTTTTCTTTTTTTCATCTCTTTATTTGTACGTTCTTTAATATTTCTTCTCTTATCTATCTGTACAACCTTTAATTTTTCTTATTATATCTTACTTTTCATTTTATACCCCTGTTATTTTCCACTTATGTTTTTTCCTTTTTGTAACTATGTGTTTGTATCTTTTTTAGCCCTGAAGAAGCCCTGCAACGTGGGGCGAAACGTTGGCTCAATAAAAATAGTATAATTATTTACTATTTGAGTTTTTTTTTTTTACCGCACCCGGACCATATTCCATTCATAAAGAGATGTTAATATTAAACATTTGCAAACAACTTCATATCCTTTCACAGTCTCCTGACTTAAACATAATTAAAAATTTGTAATATACCACAAATTTTTAATTTATAATTTATATTAAAATGTTCCAAAACTCCAAATAACCGAAAGGTACCACCTTAAGAATCTTTTACAGCAAGAATGGAAACAAATTAACATGGATTTAATTAAAAACCTCGTCCACTCAATGCCGAAACGTTTCCAAGCGGTAATGAATGCCAACGGACATAAAAAAAATAATAATAAAACGCAAGGTGTGCAAATACTTTTTTATGTATTTTTTGTGTTTGTTTTGTTTTTTTATGAAAATTTTTCATTTGAATTTTATTTGTAGTTATTAAATTATAAATATACTTTTAATTATTGAAGTAGTAGGTTTTTTTATTGCATAAATTCATAATTTAATAAAACAAACTGGTGTGCAAATATTTTCTTCGGTCACTGTGTATCCAAACATGGATTGATAAGTATACTGTGTTTTAGAAACCTCCTGATACATCTGAGCAACATTGCCGAATAAACCAACCTCTTTATTAGGCAACTCAATTTGTTTGTAAAGTTCCCTGAAAACAAATAAACTAATTATTATTTTATGTATCACTCTTTACTCTGAGTTAAAAGCCATCACTTGCTCAAGTATTGTTCGGCTAACTACTTTACGGAGTTCGGTCTCTGTATTCCCTCCACTGCTGGACTACGTCAAAGGTAAATTCATATTGATGCTTTTAGGGGGGAATTGAATTTCGCCTGCATGTTTTACTTCAAAGGGTTGGCATATTACCTGTTGTTATTGTTGGGATTTTTTTTTCTTCCCTCATAACCCTGTACGGGATACGTTTATTTGTTATTTATTTACATATTTTATGCTTTAAAAAATATAAAGATTTTGCAATTATTAATTACATTGAATTAATATTGAAATAAATTAAAAAGAAAATAATGAGTAGTAAATTAAGAAAAGAAAAAAAAGTTTAATAGAACAGAAAAAACAAAGTTTTATTTTGACAAAACGTAACGCTTAACAAAAAGAAAATATATATATATATATATAAATAATTGATATAGAAACTCAATGTTCTATTAAAATTGTCAAACCATATGATTCTCACTCTTACGAAATCGACCCCGAGTTTAGTTTTGCAATCTCAACATATATTTAATTTCGTCACTAACGATTTTGGTTATTATTATTTCACATTTCCTTTTCGGCAAGATAATCACAGCTGTTGACTGTCAAACACTATCATCAGTACTATCATATTATTTAAATTAATTTTACGATTTAAAATTGATAGTGAGAATTTCTTTGAACAGGATGATGAAAAGATTAGTCATGTTTGAAGAAGATATCTTTTAAATGTAGCGATTCAAATGAATGTGGAAATTTTCTTCATAATTTTGGGAATGAATAATATCAACATTTGGCAACATGAAACATAAGGGGTATTCATGATCTATGTTAAAGCGTGTTAAATGGAAAAACTCGTGTTAAATCGAAAAAAATTGCCTTCTTTTGCCGTGGTAAAACGAAATAACATTTAACATGGCTGAGAGTTTGTTACTTGGTCAGTTAAATCGAGAATGACGTCACACAATAGACCAGTTGAGATCGCCGCCATATTAGTTGTTGTGACTTTCAATACAGTTGTCAATTAGCTCATCTTCATTCTCTTCTTCACAAGTTTGAAGATCAATAAGACACTCATAAGCTAAACTTTCACACAAATTCCACTTTTCACTCACTCTAGGCATGTTTTAATTAATTACTTAAATCAAAACTGAAGTAAACAATAACATGAGGGTCTGGAAGGAAGGTTATAAACATAAAGGCTTATACAACAAGTTGCTGAGAAAATCCGCTAGGGACTCTTATGCATTTAACGTTTAACATGACTTCAAATAGGGCTGCTCACAATCCTATAGTTATAACATTTAACATGGTAAAACATATAACATTTAACACGACATCATGAATACCCCTATTATTGAAAGTAACGTTTAGGCCAGTTTTTGATTAATTTGATAAATTCCAAACTCACATTCCTCTACTTATTTACTTTCATCCCCCTCCCCATTCTTTTTACTTCTTACAACCTTAAATCGTGCACCATTAAATTTCTGCAAGTTTATTTCAATAGTATAAAAATCTTTAAGTAAGTTATTGTTAGAAGAGATGATGTCTACCTACATCGCTGGCAACCTCTTTGGATTATAGTTAACAGTGCCTGTTCTATTTTTTCTTTCTTACCTAGTTTACAGTGTATCTTTATATTTCTTCACATATTTTCTGATCTATCTATCTTTAATCTATTCCACCTCTATTATCTGCATCAATTCATCTACCTAATAATAAAAGAGCCCAAGAGGAATAAAAGGCAGTTATTTACACCAATTTTTTTATAACTTTAATGAAAATTGGATAATTAATAGTAAATATTGATGAGTCTACCAAATATATAGGGGGAATAAAAAATGGCTGCTACAAAACTAGAAAACCTAAGAGAACTTCATTTAAAGTAGAGTAAATTTTCTAAAATGTTAGCCCTAGAGTAATTTACGTTCAATATTTCCGAAGATATAGCTTTTTAAAAAGCAACATTTCATAAAAATGTACAAAATGATTAGTAGTTAGTGAATTAATTTTAAAATATCTATATCTCAAAAAAACATGTCTATTAGCACTCAAATTAAAGTTAGTTTAGTCAACTATAAAGTACTTCATGAAATTTATCTTCATATAAGTAGTTTTTTCATGATATCTACTAAAATAAATTGATTTATAGTTCGCATAAATTTCATGTGACAAATTTATATTCATATGTAAATATCATAAAAGCTAAGTAAGTTTCATTGTCTTTATTTTGGGCGCTGGAAGATCTGATGATTTTTATCAAAAATCAAACATTTTATCTGAGCAACTAGAAATTAATAATTTGAGAATACATTTTGTCAAATATCATAAAAACTATTACTCCTACAAAGTTAACTGCTATAAACTATTTAATAATACATTTAACTAGCTTTAATTTGAGTGCTAGGAAACATCTGTACGTCTTATGATTTCTGAAATAAAGTTTTTCATAAATCGAACTTATTTCCCGAACAATCAATTTATTTTAGCAAATATTATGGAAACTACTATTCCTACGGAGATAAAGATCATAACTAACTTTATAATCCATTAGACTAGCTTTAATTTGAGTGCTTATAGACATCTATACGGCTCATAGTTCCTGAAATGTAGATATTTCAAAATAAATTCACTAACTACTAATTTTTCATTACATTTTTATGAAATGTTCCTTTTTAAAAAGCTGTATCTCGAGAACTATTGCACGCAAATATCTCTATTAGGCCTAATACTTCAGCAAATTTACTCTACTTCCAATAATTTTCTTTTAGGTTCTCTAGTATTCACAGTTTTAAAGATATAGAGCTCCGGATGTAAAATTAATTTTTTTTAAAGGTTTTGAAACAGCCCCATTTTGTATTCCCCTTACATATACTTGGCAGACTCATCAACTTTAACTAGTAATTATACATAGTCTTCATTAAAGTAATAAAAAATTGGGGTGGAATAACTGATTTATTTCTTCCCGACTTTCGTTCTAATTTCTTTTCTCTCTGTCAATTTGTATTTTTCACCTCTGCAAGTATCACACATATTTTCCTCTCCCTATAGTCCACATTATAATATCAATAGTAATTAACCATAACTAATATTAATTAAACTAATAATGAATTGTAATCACCACTTAAATCTAGCGTTTTTATTTATTAATGTTTTTATCCAGAGATCTTTAGATTACTTTTATTTTGTAGTATTCTATATCCAATTAGTATATATCTTTATGAATGGAATATGGTCCGGATGCGGTAAAAAAAAAAAAATCTCAAATAGTAGAATTATACTATTTTATTGAGTCAACGTTTCGCCCCTTTGTCTTTGATTTTGACTGCCGTCAAAACAGCCCTGACGAAGCCCTGCAACGTGGGGCGAAACGTTGGCTCAATAAAATAGTATAATTCTACTATTTGAGTTTTTTTTTTTACCGCACCCGGACCATATTCCATTCATCTATACACACGGTCAATCGATAATCTTCCAATATATTTTTATCTATCAAAGGAGTTTTCTTATGTTTTTTATTTTCTGTTTTCAAGTATTTTATCATTATTTTCCTTGTAGCTTTCTTCTTCTCTTTCACCTATTATTTTATCTTTATCGTCCACTTGCAGGAATATTTATATTGATGTTTCTATTTTTTTTTTAACCACCTAACAGTATTTAAAACCCCAAATTAACTATCCGTAGAACCTAGATGTAAATCTCTTTAGAACGTTAGAAGTATGTCTTTGACGATGTTCGTATGGGTGTAATTTGTATCTGACAGTGGCCCTAAGTCTTTACTGCTAATGAGAAAGTTCGTTACGACTTACGCCAAATTAATGAACGTTATACGTCACCTGTAAATTGCCCTTGTTTTTATTTTCATTCCTGTCCTATCCGAAACTTGAGCCACGTTTTATAGCCCAGAGGAGGAAATTAGCCTTTGTAATGACCGTGCTGTGAAACCCCTGTGACATTTTATACGCCTATCTCATTATTTCGAACAAGAAGGCCTAAGTAGCTAATAGTATGTCCGTAAAATAAAACAAGAATATTTTTAATTTATTCATTAAAAAATTTAATATTCTTTAAACAATGTTATAGAAAGAAAAATTAATAAGCAATATCCATATTGTATTATATTTTGTTATTATTGTAATACAATATATTGTATTTCAAATATTGATGTGTATAAAAAAAAAAAAAGGACTTTTTTCAACCAAATATTTGCATTACTATTTCTTTGATATAAAATACAATTAATACTCAAAGTATAGTCCATTGCTATCCACCGTCATTAGCTATCTACTAGCCAATAGCTCCATCCCTCACCGATACCATTCTTTGGGATGACTGTCAACTCTTGGATGGTAATTTCAAATTGCACAAAATTATTATTATTTTTTTTTTTGATAGATTTATTTATTGATAGATATTACAATCTGCCACACAGTTGTAGGGAATAGGTAATAGTGATGAATGATCTCATACATACTAAAAT